>NW_028240821.1:85000-87042 GCF_964263255.1 Lissotriton vulgaris | reverse complement strand
CATATTTTTAACAGCTTTTAGGAGAGAAATCTTTTTTGTTTTCAAGACTAATTGAAAAAATAAAGCAGGTCCCAGTGCTGTCCCCGTGATATGTATTTTTCAATTAGTCTCTCCTCAACATTTTTAATGTATTTGCTTTGCAGTAAAGAAGGTGCGCTCTATGTTCAGCTGCATTTAGCAAGGAAGCCTGCAGGACTTCTGGGACTTTTCTTTCTCTTTTTTAGCCTCACTGTCATTATTCTTCACCACCCCCAAATCTATACTGCTGCAGTGTTGTGTTGCTTCGTGGGAAGCAGGACAAAGAGAAGGGCAGGGCCTATGCAAATGAAGGCCTCAGGGATGTCTGGGAGTGCCTTTTTAGCAGTATTGTTAAAGTCCACCTTGCAACCGGATTGGTCGGGTAGGCTGAAAAACACCATGCCAGATTGGGCACCAGGTCTCTAGGCGCTTGGAGGACATATTGGGTCTACATCCCTCAGTTTCTGAGGTCCAAGAAATGTTCACCCTCTACCCTAATAGAGAGGTCTTGGCCGATCGTGGCTGAGAGGGGAAGAAGGTAGCAGTGCAAGATGCTTATGGGCCTTCTCTAATAATGGACCAACTTTCTCTCTCTCTCCTTACCTGTGGTTCTGCCTGGCTACTGGGGCTACCAGTTGTAAGCCTGCAGCCCACAGGGAGTTGGTTTGTTCCTCTCACACATGTAAATGGGTAAGCATTCAAGTGCACACACCTGCCTACGTCCACAGACCCTCGCGCACACACACTTTTGTCAACAAGCTTTTTCGCAATTAAGAGTATCAGGGACCAATGTTGAAATACAAAAGCAGCACACCACGTGACGGCCATCACATAGAGTCCAGCAGCAAATGGGAAACGTTTAACTAGCTGTGGTCCTATTACTTGCGCTCTACCGTGGAACAACTGCTGGATGAGTCCTGCTGGAGAATATTGAACCTACAACAAGTCTGAGGTAAATAAGAATTCCACAGGAATATAATCAAACAGGGACCTACAACCCTTCCGAGCCAGATAGGAGTCGAACCTACAATCTTCTGATCCGTAGTCAGACGCGTTATCCATTGCGCCACTGGCCCTATGTAGACTTATGCATCCTTTTGTCCTTAAGTGGGCTAGAAAGTGTGTGTGTGTGTGTGTGTGTGTGAAGGCACAAGGAAACCCATCTGACCTCCTGGAAGTCTGTTCTGTGAGGTTTTCCCAAGTTTTACAAAGGACTTTAGGAGAAGGAAGCACCTAAAAGCTAGGCGAAATGGTCCTAGATCCAAGGAAATCTTTTAGATCAGGCTCAGTTTCTTAAATAGTTTGCATTAACATAATCAGATCCAGGTCTGTGTGGGGCTGAGCTTGAGAACTCCTTAGTAAGTAGGCGTTTACAACAATAAGGGGTTTAATATTACAACACAGGCGAACATTCAGACACATTATCATAAGCTCACCTTGTCCAGGGACCCAAGCATGCTGCCTTTCCACTCTCAGAGCCCTTCACCTAACCTACTGTGCAGCTGTTTCACCTTTAATATCACTGTTCCACAGGCAGCGTGACGTCACAATGCTCCTTGTCTGTAGCCCGAACCAGGAGCCTTTGCAAACCTGGTATAATCTACATACTTACGGTGTATTTAGTCTTGGACCACAAATGCAGTGAAGAATAATGGATTGCTACTCTTCATACATTTTTGACCATTGGCTCAGATTTGAATGCGTACTGGCCATCTGAGCATCTCTGCCAGGCCACCCTATGTCTAGAGACTGTAGATTTAGAGAGTTTATAAACATTGTCAGTTCATCAATAAAGTGTGCTCGCTTCGGCAGCACATATACTAAAATTGGAACGATACAGAGAAGATTAGCATGGCCCCTGCGCAAGGATGACACGCAAATTCGTGAAGCGTTCCATATTTTTAACAGCTTTTAGGAGAGAAATCTTTTTTGTTTTCAAGACTAATTGAAAAAATAAAGCAGGTCCCAGTGCTGTCCCCGTGATATGTATTTTTCAATTAGTCTCTCCTCAACATTTTTAATGT
>NW_028240821.1:52500-60000 GCF_964263255.1 Lissotriton vulgaris | reverse complement strand
ATTATTCTTCACCACCCCCAAATCTATACTGCTGCAGTGTTGTGTTGCTTCGTGGGAAGCAGGACAAAGAGAAGGGCAGGGCCTATGCAAATGAAGGCCTCAGGGATGTCTGGGAGTGCCTTTTTAGCAGTATTGTTAAAGTCCACCTTGCAACCGGATTGGTCGGGTAGGCTGAAAAACACCATGCCAGATTGGGCACCAGGTCTCTAGGCGCTTGGAGGACATATTGGGTCTACATCCCTCAGTTTCTGAGGTCCAAGAAATGTTCACCCTCTACCCTAATAAAGAGGTCTTGGCCGATCGTGGCTGAGAGGGGAAGAAGGTAGCAGTGCAAGATGCTTATGCGCCTTCTCTAATAATGGACCAGCTTTCTCTCTCTCTCCTTACCTGTGGTTCTGCCTGGCTACTGGGGCTACCAGTTGTAAGCCTGCAGCCCACAGGGAGTTGGTTTGTTCCTCTCACACATGTAAATGGGTAAGCATTCAAGTGCACACACCTGCCTACGTCCACAGACCCTCGCGCACACACACTTTTGTCAACAAGCTTTTTCGCAATTAAGAGTATCAGGGACCAATGTTGAAATACAAAAGCAGCACACCACGTGACGGCCATCACATAGAGTCCAGCAGCAAATGGGAAACGTTTAACTAGCTGTGGTCCTATTACTTGCGCTCTACCGTGGAACAACTGCTGGATGAGTCCTGCTGGAGAATATTGAACCTACAACAAGTCTGAGGTAAATAAGAATTCCACAGAAATATAATCAAACAGGGACCTACAACCCTTCCGAGCCAGATAGGAGTCGAACCTACAATCTTCTGATCCGTAGTCAGACACGTTATCCATTGCGCCACTGGCCCTATGTAGACTTATGCATCCTTTTGTCCTTAAGTGGGCTAGAAAGTGTGTGTGTGTGTGTGTGTGTGTGTGTGAAGGCACAAGGAAACCCATCTGACCTCCTGGAAGTCTGTTCTGTGAGGTTTTCCCAAGTTTTACAAAGGACTTTAGGAGAAGGAAGCACCTAAAAGCTAGGCGAAATGGTCCTAGATCCAAGGAAATCTTTTAGATCAGGCTCAGTTTCTTAAATAGTTTGCATTAACATAATCAGTTCCAGGTCTGTGTGGGGCTGAGCTTGAGAACTCCTTAGTAAGTAGGCGTTTACAACAATAAGGGGTTTAATATTACAACACAGGCGAACATTCAGACACATTATCATAAGCTCACCTTGTCCAGGGACCCAAGCATGCTGCCTTTCCACTCTCAGAGCCCTTCACCTAACCTACTGTGCAGCTGTTTCACCTTTAATATCACTGTTCCACAGGCAGCGTGACGTCACAATGCTCCTTGTCTGTAGCCCGAACCAGGAGCCTTTGCAAACCTGGTATAATCTACATACTTACGGTGTGTTTAGTCTTGGACCACAAATGCAGTGAAGAATAATGGATTGCTACTCTTCATACATTTTTGACCATTGGCTCAGATTTGAATGCGTACTGGCCATCTGAGCATCTCTGCCAGGCCACCCTATGTCTAGAGACTGTAGATTTAGAGAGTTTATAAACATTGTCAGTTCATCAATAAAGTGTGCTCGCTTCGGCAGCACATATACTAAAATTGGAACGATACAGAGAAGATTAGCATGGCCCTGGCGCAAGGATGACACGCAAATTCGTGAAGCGTTCCATATTTTTAACAGCTTTTAGGAGAGAAATCTTTTTTGTTTTCAAGACTAATTGAAAAAATAAAGCAGGTCCCAGTGCTGTCCCCATGATATGTATTTTTCAATTAGTCTCTCCTCAACATTTTTAATGTATTTGCTTTGCAGTAAAGAAGGTGCGCTCTATGTTCAGCTGCATTTAGCAAGGAAGCCTGCAGGACTTCTGGGACTTTTCTTTCTCTTTTTTAGCCTCACTGTCATTATTCTTCACCACCCCCAAATCTATACTGCTGCAGTGTTGTGTTGCTTCGTGGGAAGCAGGACAAAGAGAAGGGCAGGGCCTATGCAAATGAAGGCCTCAGGGATGTCTGGGAGTGCCTTTTTAGCAGTATTGTTAAAGTCCACCTTGCAACCGGATTGGTCGGGTAGGCTGAAAAACACCATGCCAGATTGGGCACCAGGTCTCTAGGCGCTTGGAGGACATATTGGGTCTACATCCCTCAGTTTCTGAGGTCCAAGAAATGTTCACCCTCTACCCTAATAGAGAGGTCTTGGCCGATCGTGGCCGATTGTGGCTGAGAGGGGAAGAAGGTAGCAGTGCAAGATGCTTATGGTCCTTCTCTAATAATGGACCAACTTTCTCTCTCTCCTTACCTGTGGTTCTGCCTGGCTACTGGGGCTACCAGTTGTAAGCCTGCAGCCCACAGGGAGTTGGTTTGTTCCTCTCACACATGTAAATGGGTAAGCATTCAAGTGCACACACCTGCCTACGTCCACAGACCCTCGCGCACACACACTTTTGTCAACAAGCTTTTTCGCAATTAAGAGTATCAGGGACCCATGTTGAAATACAAAAGCAGCACACCACGTGACGGCCATCACATAGAGTCCAGCAGCAAATGGGAAACGTTTAACTAGCTGTGGTCCTATTACTTGCGCTCTACCGTGGAACAACTGCTGGATGAGTCCTGCTGGAGAATATTGAACCTACAACAAGTCTGAGGTAAATAAGAATTCCACAGGAATATAATCAAACAGGGACCTACAACCCTTCCGAGCCAGATAGGAGTCGAACCTACAATCTTCTGATCCGTAGTCAGACGCGTTATCCATTGCGCCACTGGCCCTATGTAGACTTATGCATCCTTTTGTCCTTAAGTGGTCTAGAAAGTGTGTGTGTGTGTGTGTGTGTGTGTGAAGGCACAAGGAAACCCATCTGACCTCCTGGAAGTCTGTTCTGTGAGGTTTTCCCAAGTTTTACAAAGGACTTTAGGAGAAGGAAGCACCTAAAAGCTAGGCGAAATGGTCCTAGATCCAAGGAAATCTTTTAGATCAGGCTCAGTTTCTTAAATAGTTTGCATTAACATAATCAGTTCCAGGTCTGTGTGGGGCTGAGCTTGAGAACTCCTTAGTAAGTAGGCGTTTACAACAATAAGGGATTTAATATTACAACACAGGCGAACATTCAGACACATTATCATAAGCTCACCTTGTCCAGGGACCCAAGCATGCTGCCTTTCCACTCTCAGAGCCCTTCACCTAACCTACTGTGCAGCTGTTTCACCTTTAATATCACTGTTCCACAGGCAGCGTGACGTCACAATGCTCCTTGTCTGTAGCCCGAACCAGGAGCCTTTGCAAACCTGGTATAATCTACATACTTACGGTGTGTTTAGTCTTGGACCACAAATGCAGTGAAGAATAATGGATTGCTACTCTTCATACATTTTTGACCATTGGCTCAGATTTGAATCCGTACTGGCCATCTGAGCATCTCTGCCAGGCCACCCTATGTCTAGAGACTGTAGATTTAGAGAGTTTATAAACATTGTCAGTTCATTAATAAAGTGTGCTCGCTTCAGCAGCACATATACTAAAATTGGAACGATACAGAGAAGATTAGCATGGCCCTGGCGCAAGGATGACACGCAAATTCGTGAAGCGTTCCATATTTTTAACAGCTTTTAGGAGAGAAATCTTTTTTGTTTTCAAGACTAATTGAAAAAATAAAGCAGGTCCCAGTGCTGTCCCCGTGATATGTATTTTTCAATTAGTCTCTCCTCAACATTTTTAATGTATTTGCTTTGCAGTAAAGAAGGTGCGCTCTATGTTCAGCTGCATTTAGCAAGGAAGCCTGCAGGACTTCTGGGACTTTTCTTTCTCTTTTTTAGCCTCACTGTCATTATTCTTCACCACCCCCAAATCTATACTGCTGCAGTGTTGTGTTGCTTCGTGGGAAGCAGGACAAAGAGAAGGGCAGGGCCTATGCAAATGAAGGCCTCAGGGATGTCTGGGAGTGCCTTTTTAGCAGTATTGTTAAAGTCCACCTTGCAACCGGATTGGTCGGGTAGGCTGAAAAACACCATGCCAGATTGGGCACCAGGTCTCTAGGCGCTTCGAGGACATATTGGGTCTACATCCCTCAGTTTCTGAGGTCCAAGAAATGTTCACCCTCTACCCTAATAAAGAGGTCTTCGCCGATCGTGGCTGAGAGGGGAAGAAGGTAGCAGTGCAAGATGCTTATGGGCCTTCTCTAATAATGGACCAACTTTCTCTCTCTCTCCTTACCTGTGGTTCTGCCTGGCTACTGGGGCTACCAGTTGTAAGCCTGCAGCCCACAGGGAGTTGGTTTGTTCCTCTCACACATGTAATTGGGTAAGCATTCAAGTGCACACACCTGCCTACGTCCACAGACCCTCGCGCACACACACTTTTGTCAACAAGCTTTTTCGCAATTAAGAGTATCAGGGACCAATGTTGAAATACAAAAGCAGCACACCACGTGACGGCCATCACATAGAGTCCAGCAGCAAATGGGAAACGTTTAACTAGCTGTGGTCCTATTACTTGCGCTCTACCGTGGAACAACTGCTGGATGAGTCCTGCTGGAGAATATTGAACCTACAACAAGTCTGAGGTAAATAAGAATTCCACAGGAATATAATCAAACAGGGACCTACAACCCTTCCGAGCCAGATAGGAGTCGAACCTACAATCTTCTGATCCGTAGTCAGACGCGTTATCCATTGCGCCACTGGCCCTATGTAGACTTATGCATCCTTTTGTCCTTAAGTGGGCTAGAAAGTGTGTGTGTGTGTGTGTGTGTGTGAAGGCACAAGGAACCCCATCTGACCTCCTGGAAGTCTGTTCTGTGAGGTTTTCCCAAGTTTTACAAAGGACTTTAGGAGAAGGAAGCACCTAAAAGCTAGGCGAAATGGTCCTAGATCCAAGGAAATCTTTTAGATCAGGCTCAGTTTCTTAAATAGTTTGCATTAACATAATCAGTTCCAGGTCTGTGTAGGGCTGAGCTTGAGAACTCCTTAGTAAGTAGGCGTTTACAACAATAAGGGGTTTAATATTACAACACAGGCGAACATTCAGACACATTATCATAAGCTCACCTTGTCCAGGGACCCAAGCATGCTGCCTTTCCACTCTCAGAGCCCTTCACCTAACCTACTGTGCAGCTGTTTCACCTTTAATATCACTGTTCCACAGGCAGCGTGACGTCACAATGCTCCTTGTCTGTAGCCCGAACCAGGAGCCTTTGCAAACCTGGTATAATCTACATACTTATGGTGTGTTTAGTCTTGGACCACAAATGCAGTGAAGAATAATGGATTGCTACTCTTCATACATTTTTGACCATTGGCTCAGATTTGAATGCGTACTGGCCATCTGAGCATCTCTGCCAGGCCACCCTATGTCTAGAGACTGTAGATTTAGAGAGTTTATAAACATTGTCAGTTCATCAATAAAGTGTGCTCGCTTCGGCAGCACATATACTAAAATTGGAACGATACAGAGAAGATTAGCATGGCCCCTGCGCAAGGATGACACGCAAATTCGTGAAGCGTTCCATATTTTTAACAGCTTTTAGGAGAGAAATCTTTTTTGTTTTCAAGACTAATTGAAAAAATAAAGCAGGTCCCAGTGCTGTCCCCGTGATATGTATTTTTCAATTAGTCTCTCCTCAACATTTTTAATGTCTTTGCTTTGCAGTAAAGAAGGTGCGCTCTATGTTCAGCTGCATTTAGCAAGGAAGCCTGCAGGACTTCTGGGACTTTTCTTTCTCTTTTTTAGCCTCACTGTCATTATTCTTCACCACCCCCAAATCTATACTGCTGCAGTGTTGTGTTGCTTCGTGGGAAGCAGGACAAAGAGAAGGGCAGGGCCTATGCAAATGAAGGCCTCAGGGATGTCTGGGAGTGCCTTTTTAGCAGTATTGTTAAAGTCCACCTTGCAACCGGATTGGTCGGGTAAGCTGAAAAACACCATGCCAGATTGGGCACCAGGTCTCTAGGCGCTTGGAGGACATATTGGGTCTACATCCCTCAGTTTCTGAGGTCCAAGAAATGTTCACCCTCTACCCTAATAGAGAGGTCTTGGCCGATCGTGGCTGAGAGGGGAAGAAGGTAGCAGTGCAAGATGCTTATGGGCCTTCTCTAATAATGGACCAACTTTCTCTCTCTCTCCTTACCTGTGGTTCTGCCTGGCTACTGGGGCTACCAGTTGTAAGCCTGCAGCCCACAGGGAGTTGGTTTGTTCCTCTCACACATGTAAATGGGTAAGCATTCAAGTGCACACACCTGCCTACGTCCACAGACCCTCGCGCACACACACTTTTGTCAACAAGCTTTTTCGCAATTAAGAGTATCAGGGACCCATGTTGAAATACAAAAGCAGCACACCACGTGACGGCCATCACATAGAGTCCAGCAGCAAATGGGAAACGTTTAACTAGCTGTGGTCCTATTACTTGCGCTCTACCGTGGAACAACTGCTGGATGAGTCCTGCTGGAGAATATTGAACCTACAACAAGTCTGAGGTAAATAAGAATTCCACAGAAATATAATCAAACAGGGACCTACAACCCTTCCGAGCCAGATAGGAGTCGAACCTACAATCTTCTGATCCGTAGTCAGACGCGTTATCCATTGCGCCACTGGCCCTATGTAGACTTATGCATCCTTTTGTCCTTAAGTGGGCTAGAAAGTGTGTGTGTGTGTGTGTGTGTGTGTGAAGGCACAAGGAAACCCATCTGACCTCCTGGAAGTCTGTTCTGTGAGGTTTTCCCAAGTTTTACAAAGGACTTTAGGAGAAGGAAGCACCTAAAAGCTAGGCGAAATGGTCCTAGATCCAAGGAAATCTTTTAGATCAGGCTCAGTTTCTTAAATAGTTTGCATTAACATAATCAGTTCCAGGTCTGTGTGGGGCTGAGCTTGAGAACTCCTTAGTAAGTAGGCGTTTACAACAATAAGGGTTTTAATATTACAACACAGGCGAACATTCAGACACATTATCATAAGCTCACCTTGTCCAGGGACCCAAGCATGCTGCCTTTCCACTCTCAGAGCCCTTCACCTAACCTACTGTGCAGCTGTTTCACCTTTAATATCACTGTTCCACAGGCAGCGTGACGTCACAATGCTCCTTGTCTGTAGCCCGAACCAGGAGCCTTTGCAAACCTGGTATAATCTACATACTTACGGTGTGTTTAGTCTTGGACCACAAATGCAGTGAAGAATAATGGATTGCTACTCTTCATACATTTTTGACCATTGGCTCAGATTTGAATGCGTACTGGCCATCTGAGCATCTCTGCCAGGCCACCCTATGTCTAGAGACTGTAGATTTAGAGAGTTTATAAACATTGTCAGTTCATCAATAAAGTGTGCTCGCTTCGGCAGCACATATACTAAAATTGGAACGATACAGAGAAGATTAGCATGGCCCTGGCGCAAGGATGACACGCAAATTCGTGAAGCGTTCCATATTTTTAACAGCTTTTAGGAGAGAAATCTTTTTTGTTTTCAAGACTAATTGAAAAAATAAAGCAGGT
>NW_028240821.1:45000-47500 GCF_964263255.1 Lissotriton vulgaris | reverse complement strand
GAGAAGGAAGCACCTAAAAGCTAGGCGAAATGGTCCTAGATCCAAGGAAATCTTTTAGATCAGGCTCAGTTTCTTAAATAGTTTGCATTAACATAATCAGTTCCAGGTCTGTGTGGGGCTGAGCTTGAGAACTCCTTAGTAAGTAGGCGTTTACAACAATAAGGGGTTTAATATTACAACACAGGCGAACATTCAGACACATTATCATAAGCTCACCTTGTCCAGGGACCCAAGCATGCTGCCTTTCCACTCTCAGAGCCCTTCACCTAACCTACTGTGCAGCTGTTTCACCTTTAATATCACTGTTCCACAGGCAGCGTGACGTCACAATGCTCCTTGTCTGTAGCCCTAACCAGGAGCCTTTGCAAACATGGTATAATCTACATACTTACGGTGTGTTTAGTCTTGGACCACAAATGCAGTGAAGAATAATGGATTGCTACTCTTCATACATTTTTGACCATTGGCTCAGATTTGAATGCGTACTGGCCATCTGAGCATCTCTGCCAGGCCACCCTATGTCTAGAGACTGTAGATTTAGAGAGTTTATAAACATTGTCAGTTCATCAATAAAGTGTGCTCGCTTCGGCAGCACATATACTAAAATTGGAACGATACAGAGAAGATTAGCATGGCCCTGGCGCAAGGATGACACGCAAATTCGTGAAGCGTTCCATATTTTTAACAGCTTTTAGGAGAGAAATCTTTTTTGTTTTCAAGACTAATTGAAAAAATAAAGCAGGTCCCAGTGCTGTCCCCATGATATGTATTTTTCAATTAGTCTCTCCTCAACATTTTTAATGTATTTGCTTTGCAGTAAAGAAGGTGCGCTCTATGTTCAGCTGCATTTAGCAAGGAAGCCTGCAGGACTTCTGGGACTTTTCTTTCTCTTTTTTAGCCTCACTGTCATTATTCTTCACCACCCCCAAATCTATACTGCTGCAGTGTTGTGTTGCTTCGTGGGAAGCAGGACAAAGAGAAGGGCAGGGCCTATGCAAATGAAGGCCTCAGGGATGTCTGGGAGTGCCTTTTTAGCAGTATTGTTAAAGTCCACCTTGCAACCGGATTGGTCGGGTAGGCTGAAAAACACCATGCCAGATTGGGCACCAGGTCTCTAGGCGCTTGGAGGACATATTGGGTCTACATCCCTCAGTTTCTGAGGTCCAAGAAATGTTCACCCTCTACCCTAATAAAGAGGTCTTGGCCGATCGTGGCTGAGAGGGGAAGAAGGTAGCAGTGCAAGATGCTTATGGGCCTGCTCTAATAATGGACCAACTTTCTCTCTCTCTCCTTACCTGTGGTTCTGCCTGGCTACTGGGGCTACCAGTTGTAAGTCTGCAGCCCACAGGGAGTTGGTTTGTTCCTCTCACACATGTAAATGGGTAAGCATTCAAGTGCACACACCTGCCTACGTCCACAGACCCTCGCGCACACACACTTTTGTCAACAAGCTTTTTCGCAATTAAGAGTATCAGGGACCAATGTTGAAATACAAAAGCAGCACACCACGTGACGGCCATCACATAGAGTCCAGCAGCAAATGGGAAACGTTTAACTAGCTGTGGTCCTATTACTTGCGCTCTACCGTGGAACAACTGCTGGATGAGTCCTGCTGGAGAATATTGAACCTACAACAAGTCTGAGGTAAATAAGAATTCCACAGGAATATAATCAAACAGGGACCTACAACCCTTCCGAGCCAGATAGGAGTCGAACCTACAATCTTCTAATCCGTAGTCAGACGCGTTATCCATTGCGCCACTGGCCCTATGTAGACTTATGCATCCTTTTGTCCTTAAGTGGGCTAGAAAGTGTGTGTGTGTGTGTGTGTGTGTGTGAAGGCACAAGGAAACCCATCTGACCTCCTGGAAGTCTGTTCTGTGAGGTTTTCCCAAGTTTTACAAAGGACTTTAGGAGAAGGAAGCACCTAAAAGCTAGGCGAAATGGTCCTAGATCCAAGGAAATCTTTTAGATCAGGCTCAGTTTCTTAAATAGTTTGCATTAACATAATCAGTTCCAGGTCTGTGTGGGGCTGAGCTTGAGAACTCCTTAGTAAGTAGGCGTTTACAACAATAAGGGGTTTAATATTACAACACAGGCGAACATTCAGACACATTATCATAAGCTCACCTTGTCCAGGGACCCAAGCATGCTGCCTTTCCACTCTCAGAGCCCTTCACCTAACCTACTGTGCAGCTGTTTCACCTTTAATATCACTGTTCCACAGGCAGCGTGACGTCACAATGCTCCTTGTCTGTAGCCCGAACCAGGAGCCTTTGCAAACCTGGTATAATCTACATACTTACGGTGTGTTTAGTCTTGGACCACAAATGCAGTGAAGAATAATGGATTGCTACTCTTCATACATTTTTGACCATTGGCTCAGATTTGAATGCGTACTGGCCATCTGAGCATCTCTGCCAGGCTACCCTATGTCTAGAGACTGTAGATTTAGAGAGTTTATAAACATTGTCAGTTCATCAATAAAGTGTGCTCGCTT
>NW_028240821.1:0-40000 GCF_964263255.1 Lissotriton vulgaris | reverse complement strand
CGTTATCCATTGCGCCACTGGCCCTATGTAGACTTATGCATCCTTTTGTACTTAAGTGGTCTAGAAAGTGTGTGTGTGTGTGTGTGTGTGTGTGAAGGCACAAGGAAACCCATCTGACCTCCTGGAAGTCTGTTCTGTGAGGTTTTCCCAAGTTTTACAAAGGACTTTAGGAGAAGGAAGCACCTAAAAGCTAGGCGAAATGGTCCTAGATCCAAGGAAATCTTTTAGATCAGGCTCAGTTTCTTAAATAGTTTGCATTAACATAATCAGTTCCAGGTCTGTGTGGGGCTGAGCTTGAGAACTCCTTAGTAAGTAGGCGTTTACAACAATAAGGGGTTTAATATTACAACACAGGCGAACATTCAGACACATTATCATAAGCTCACCTTGTCCAGGGACCCAAGCATGCTGCCTTTCCACTCTCAGAGCCCTTCACCTAACCTACTGTGCAGCTGTTTCACCTTTAATATCACTGTTCCACAGGCAGCGTGACGTCACAATGCTCCTTGTCTGTAGCCCGAACCAGGAGCCTTTGCAAACCTGGTATAATCTACATACTTACGGTGTGTTTAGTCTTGGACCACAAATGCAGTGAAGAATAATGGATTGCTACTCTTCATACATTTTTGACCATTGGCTCAGATTTGAATGCGTACTGGCCATCTGAGCATCTCTGCCAGGCCACCCTATGTCTAGAGACTGTAGATTTAGAGAGTTTATAAACATTGTCAGTTCATCAATAAAGTGTGCTCGCTTCAGCAGCACATATACTAAAATTGGAACGATACAGAGAAGATTAGCATGGCCCTGGCGCAAGGATGACACGCAAATTCGTGAAGCGTTCCATATTTTTAACAGCTTTTAGGAGAGAAATCTTTTTTGTTTTCAAGACTAATTGAAAAAATAAAGCAGGTCCCAGTGCTGTCCCCGTGATATGTATTTTTCAATTAGTCTCTCCTCAACATTTTTAATGTATTTGCTTTGCAGTAAAGAAGGTGCGCTCTATGTTCAGCTGCATTTAGCAAGGAAGCCTGCAGGACTTCTGGGACTTTTCTTTCTCTTTTTTAGCCTCACTGTCATTATTCTTCACCACCCCCAAATCTATACTGCTGCAGTGTTGTGTTGCTTCGTGGGAAGCAGGACAAAGAGAAGGGCAGGGCCTATGCAAATGAAGGCCTCAGGGATGTCTGGGAGTGCCTTTTTAGCAGTATTGTTAAAGTCCACCTTGCAACCGGATTGGTCGGGTAGGCTGAAAAACACCATGCCAGATTGGGCACCAGGTCTCTAGGCGCTTCGAGGACATATTGGGTCTACATCCCTCAGTTTCTGAGGTCCAAGAAATGTTCACCCTCTACCCTAATAAAGAGGTCTTCGCCGATCGTGGCTGAGAGGGGAAGAAGGTAGCAGTGCAAGATGCTTATGGGCCTTCTCTAATAATGGACCAACTTTCTCTCTCTCTCCTTACCTGTGGTTCTGCCTGGCTACTGGGGCTACCAGTTGTAAGCCTGCAGCCCACAGGGAGTTGGTTTGTTCCTCTCACACATGTAAATGGGTAAGCATTCAAGTGCACACACCTGCCTACGTCCACAGACCCTCGCGCACACACACTTTTGTCAACAAGCTTTTTCGCAATTAAGAGTATCAGGGACCAATGTTGAAATACAAAAGCAGCACACCACGTGACGGCCATCACATAGAGTCCAGCAGCAAATGGGAAACGTTTAACTAGCTGTGGTCCTATTACTTGCGCTCTACCGTGGAACAACTGCTGGATGAGTCCTGCTGGAGAATATTGAACCTACAACAAGTCTGAGGTAAATAAGAATTCCACAGGAATATAATCAAACAGGGACCTACAACCCTTCCGAGCCAGATAGGAGTCGAACCTACAATCTTCTGATCCGTAGTCAGACGCGTTATCCATTGCGCCACTGGCCCTATGTAGACTTATGCATCCTTTTGTCCTTAAGTGGGCTAGACAGTGTGTGTGTGTGTGTGTGTGTGTGTGAAGGCACAAGGAAACCCATCTGACCTCCTGGAAGTCTGTTCTGTGAGGTTTTCCCAAGTTTTACAAAGGACTTTAGGAGAAGGAAGCACCTAAAAGCTAGGCGAAATGGTCCTAGATCCAAGGAAATCTTTTAGATCAGGCTCAGTTTCTTAAATAGTTTGCATTAACATAATCAGTTCCAGGTCTGTGTGGGGCTGAGCTTGAGAACTCCTTAGTAAGTAGGCGTTTACAACAATAAGGGGTTTAATATTACAACACAGGCGAACATTCAGACACATTATCATAAGCTCACCTTGTCCAGGGACCCAAGCATGCTGCCTTTCCACTCTCAGAGCCCTTCACCTAACCTACTGTGCAGCTGTTTCACCTTTAATATCACTGTTCCACAGGCAGCGTGACGTCACAATGCTCCTTGTCTGTAGCCCGAACCAGGAGCCTTTGCAAACCTGGTATAATCTACATACTTATGGTGTGTTTAGTCTTGGACCACAAATGCAGTGAAGAATAATGGATTGCTACTCTTCATACATTTTTGACCATTGGCTCAGATTTGAATGCGTACTGGCCATCTGAGCATCTCTGCCAGGCCACCCTATGTCTAGAGACTGTAGATTTAGAGAGTTTATAAACATTGTCAGTTCATCAATAAAGTGTGCTCGCTTCGGCAGCACATATACTAAAATTGGAACGATACAGAGAAGATTAGCATGGCCCCTGCGCAAGGATGACACGCAAATTCGTGAAGCGTTCCATATTTTTAACAGCTTTTAGGAGAGAAATCTTTTTTGTTTTCAAGACTAATTGAAAAAATAAAGCAGGTCCCAGTGCTGTCCCCGTGATATGTATTTTTCAATTAGTCTCTCCTCAACATTTTTAATGTCTTTGCTTTGCAGTAAAGAAGGTGCGCTCTATGTTCAGCTGCATTTAGCAAGGAAGCCTGCAGGACTTCTGGGACTTTTCTTTCTCTTTTTTAGCCTCACTGTCATTATTCTTCACCACCCCCAAATCTATACTGCTGCAGTGTTGTGTTGCTTCGTGGGAAGCAGGACAAAGAGAAGGGCAGGGCCTATGCAAATGAAGGCCTCAGGGATGTCTGGGAGTGCCTTTTTAGCAGTATTGTTAAAGTCCACCTTGCAACCGGATTGGTCGGGTAAGCTGAAAAACACCATGCCAGATTGGGCACCAGGTCTCTAGGCGCTTGGAGGACATATTGGGTCTACATCCCTCAGTTTCTGAGGTCCAAGAAATGTTCACCCTCTACCCTAATAGAGAGGTCTTGGCCGATCGTGGCTGAGAGGGGAAGAAGGTAGCAGTGCAAGATGCTTATGGGCCTTCTCTAATAATGGACCAACTTTCTCTCTCTCTCCTTACCTGTGGTTCTGCCTGGCTACTGGGGCTACCAGTTGTAAGCCTGCAGCCCACAGGGAGTTGGTTTGTTCCTCTCACACATGTAAATGGGTAAGCATTCAAGTGCACACACCTGCCTACGTCCACAGACCCTCGCGCACACACACTTTTGTCAACAAGCTTTTTCGCAATTAAGAGTATCAGGGACCCATGTTGAAATACAAAAGCAGCACACCACGTGACGGCCATCACATAGAGTCCAGCAGCAAATGGGAAACGTTTAACTAGCTGTGGTCCTATTACTTGCGCTCTACCGTGGAACAACTGCTGGATGAGTCCTGCTGGAGAATATTGAACCTACAACAAGTCTGAGGTAAATAAGAATTCCACAGAAATATAATCAAACAGGGACCTACAACCCTTCCGAGCCAGATAGGAGTCGAACCTACAATCTTCTGATCCGTAGTCAGACGCGTTATCCATTGCGCCACTGGCCCTATGTAGACTTATGCATCCTTTTGTCCTTAAGTGGGCTAGAAAGTGTGTGTGTGTGTGTGTGTGTGTGTGAAGGCACAAGGAAACCCATCTGACCTCCTGGAAGTCTGTTCTGTGAGGTTTTCCCAAGTTTTACAAAGGACTTTAGGAGAAGGAAGCACCTAAAAGCTAGGCGAAATGGTCCTAGATCCAAGGAAATCTTTTAGATCAGGCTCAGTTTCTTAAATAGTTTGCATTAACATAATCAGTTCCAGGTCTGTGTGGGGCTGAGCTTGAGAACTCCTTAGTAAGTAGGCGTTTACAACAATAAGGGGTTTAATATTACAACACAGGCGAACATTCAGACACATTATCATAAGCTCACCTTGTCCAGGGACCCAAGCATGCTGCCTTTCCACTCTCAGAGCCCTTCACCTAACCTACTGTGCAGCTGTTTCACCTTTAATATCACTGTTCCACAGGCAGCGTGACGTCACAATGCTCCTTGTCTGTAGCCCGAACCAGGAGCCTTTGCAAACCTGGCATAATCTACATACTTACGGTGTGTTTAGTCTTGGACCACAAATGCAGTGAAGAATAATGGATTGCTACTCTTCATACATTTTTGACCATTGGCTCAGATTTGAATGCGTACTGGCCATCTGAGCATCTCTGCCAGGCCACCCTATGTCTAGAGACTGTAGATTTAGAGAGTTTATAAACATTGTCAGTTCATCAATAAAGTGTGCTCGCTTCGGCAGCACATATACTAAAATTGGAACGATACAGAGAAGATTAGCATGGCCCTGGCGCAAGGATGACACGCAAATTCGTGAAGCGTTCCATATTTTTAACAGCTTTTAGGAGAGAAATCTTTTTTGTTTTCAAGACTAATTGAAAAAATAAAGCAGGTCCCAGTGCTGTCCCCATGATATGTATTTTTCAATTAGTCTCTCCTCAACATTTTTTATGTATTTGCTTTGCAGTAAAGAAGGTGCGCTCTATGTTCAGCTGCATTTAGCAAGGAAGCCTGCAGGACTTCTGGGACTTTTCTTTCTCTTTTTTAGCCTCACTGTCATTATTCTTCACCACCCCCAAATCTATACTGCTGCAGTGTTGTGTTGCTTCGTGGGAAGCAGGAC
Source organism: Lissotriton vulgaris (assembly GCF_964263255.1). NCBI lineage: Eukaryota > Metazoa > Chordata > Amphibia > Caudata > Salamandridae > Lissotriton > Lissotriton vulgaris. The sequence goes on along the minus strand of NW_028240821.1, from coordinate 35,029 downwards.
AAAGAGAAGGGCAGGGCCTATGCAAATGAAGGCCTCAGGGATGTCTGGGAGTGCCTTTTTAGCAGTATTGTTAAAGTCCACCTTGCAACCGGATTGGTCGGGTAGGCTGAAAAACACCATGCCAGATTGGGCACCAGGTCTCTAGGCGCTTGGAGGACATATTGGGTCTACATCCCTCAGTTTCTGAGGTCCAAGAAATGTTCACCCTCTACCCTAATAAAGAGGTCTTGGCCGATCGTGGCTGAGAGGGGAAGAAGGTAGCAGTGCAAGATGCTTATGGGCCTTCTCTAATAATGGACCAACTTTCTCTCTCTCTCCTTACCTGTGGTTCTGCCTGGCTACTGGGGCTACCAGTTGTAAGCCTGCAGCCCACAGGGAGTTGGTTTGTTCCTCTCACACATGTAAATGGGTAAGCATTCAAGTGCACACACCTGCCTACGTCCACAGACCCTCGCGCACACACACTTTTGTCAACAAGCTTTTTCGCAATTAAGAGTATCAGGGACCAATGTTGAAATACAAAAGCAGCACACCACGTGACGGCCATCACATAGAGTCCAGCAGCAAATGGGAAACGTTTAACTAGCTGTGGTCCTATTACTTGCGCTCTACCGTGGAACAACTGCTGGATGAGTCCTGCTGGAGAATATTGAACCTACAACAAGTCTGAGGTAAATAAGAATTCCACAGGAATATAATCAAACAGGGACCTACAACCCTTCCGAGCCAGATAGGAGTCGAACCTACAATCTTCTGATCCGTAGTCAGACGCGTTATCCATTGCGCCACTGGCCCTATGTAGACTTATGCATCCTTTTGTCCTTAAGTGGGCTAGAAAGTGTGTGTGTGTGTGTGTGTGTGTGTGAAGGCACAAGGAAACCCATCTGACCTCCTGGAAGTCTGTTCTGTGAGGTTTTCCCAAGTTTTACAAAGGACTTTAGGAGAAGGAAGCACCTAAAAGCTAGGCGAAATGGTCCTAGATCCAAGGAAATCTTTTAGATCAGGCTCAGTTTCTTAAATAGTTTGCATTAACATAATCAGTTCCAGGTCTGTGTGGGGCTGAGCTTGAGAACTCCTTAGTAAGTAGGCGTTTACAACAATAAGGGGTTTAATATTACAACACAGGCGAACATTCAGACACATTATCATAAGCTCACCTTGTCCAGGGACCCAAGCATGCTGCCTTTCCACTCTCAGAGCCCTTCACCTAACCTACTGTGCAGCTGTTTCACCTTTAATATCACTGTTCCACAGGCAGCGTGACGTCACAATGCTCCTTGTCTGTAGCCCGAACCAGGAGCCTTTGCAAACCTGGTATAATCTACATACTTACGGTGTGTTTAGTCTTGGACCACAAATGCAGTGAAGAATAATGGATTGCTACTCTTCATACATTTTTGACCATTGGCTCAGATTTGAATGCGTACTGGCCATCTGAGCATCTCTGCCAGGCCACCCTATGTCTAGAGACTGTAGATTTAGAGAGTTTATAAACATTGTCAGTTCATCAATAAAGTGTGCTCGCTTCGGCAGCACATATACTAAAATTGGAACGATACAGAGAAGATTAGCATGGCCCCTGCGCAAGGATGACACGCAAATTCGTGAAGCGTTCCATATTTTTAACAGCTTTTAGGAGAGAAATCTTTTTTGTTTTCAAGACTAATTGAAAAAATAAAGCAGGTCCCAGTGCTGTCCCCGTGATATGTATTTTTCAATTAGTCTCTCCTCAACATTTTTAATGTATTTGCTTTGCAGTAAAGAAGGTGCGCTCTATGTTCAGCTGCATTTAGCAAGGAAGCCTGCAGGACTTCTGGGACTTTTCTTTCTCTTTTTTAGCCTCACTGTCATTATTCTTCACCACCCCCAAATCTATACTGCTGCAGTGTTGTGTTGCTTCGTGGGAAGCAGGACAAAGAGAAGGGCAGGGCCTATGCAAATGAAGGCCTCAGGGATGTCTGGGAGTGCCTTTTTAGCAGTATTGTTAAAGTCCACCTTGCAACCGGATTGGTCGGGTAAGCTGAAAAACACCATGCCAGATTGGGCACCAGGTCTCTAGGCGCTTGGAGGACATATTGGGTCTACATCCCTCAGTTTCTGAGGTCCAAGAAATGTTCACCCTCTACCCTAATAGAGAGGTCTTGGCCGATCGTGGCTGAGAGGGGAAGAAGGTAGCAGTGCAAGATGCTTATGGGCCTTCTCTAATAATGGACCAACTTTCTCTCTCTCTCCTTACCTGTGGTTCTGCCTGGCTACTGGGGCTACCAGTTGTAAGCCTGCAGCCCACAGGGAGTTGGTTTGTTCCTCTCACACATGTAAATGGGTAAGCATTCAAGTGCACACACCTGCCTACGTCCACAGACCCTCGCGCACACACACTTTTGTCAACAAGCTTTTTCGCAATTAAGAGTATCAGGGACCCATGTTGAAATACAAAAGCAGCACACCACGTGACGGCCATCACATAGAGTCCAGCAGCAAATGGGAAACGTTTAACTAGCTGTGGTCCTATTACTTGCGCTCTACCGTGGAACAACTGCTGGATGAGTCCTGCTGGAGAATATTGAACCTACAACAAGTCTGAGGTAAATAAGAATTCCACAGGAATATAATCAAACAGGGACCTACAACCCTTCCGAGCCAGATAGGAGTCGAACCTACAATCTTCTGATCCGTAGTCAGACGCGTTATCCATTGCGCCACTGGCCCTATGTAGACTTATGCATCCTTTTGTCCTTAAGTGGGCTAGAAAGTGTGTGTGTGTGTGTGTGTGTGTGGGTTTGTGTTACTATCCTTGTGGAGACTTGGGCGTGATAACACACTCACGCTGTGGGGACTTGATTGCACTGTGGGGACCTGAACCCAGGTCCCCACAAGGTAATGTCTTCTAAATGATTAAAAATGACTTGAGGAACATCTGTGTCAATTTTTACAACTTTTGAAAAATTTGCCTTGTGGGGACCTGTGTTTCACCAAGTGTGTTTAATTTTTTGCTCGCTCTGTCCCCGTAGGCAGGAGGTGGTACTGCAGTCCTAAACACACTTTGCATTTAAACACACATTGCTCACCAGAAACACTTGCTAGCAGCAGAAACAACAGACATTTAGATGGGAAAGCAACCTAATCTTGAATTTATCTAAATATTTGTCATGCAAATAATGTTTTGTCTATTTATTCAAATAAAACTTTTTTACATGACGTTACCAAATTTAGACTCTGTGTCTGAAAATTATTAGTGGTTTTATTATAAACGTTGATAAAAACAATTTGGGTCAGCTTTGAATCCCAGAATACTTCACTATTGCCTTTTGATCATTATCTGCAATTAAAAAAAGATGGTGCACTGCACTACAATAAAATAAAAAATTATCTGATAATTTTTTGTAAATAACCTAAAGGCATCAGTACCTATTGTTATGTGTTAATGCTTGTACCAGTAGTTCTGAAGTCTTTATGCTGCTTTGGCTTTCTTCGCATATCAATATGCACTATTTAATAAATTCTTTTAGATGGTGGCTAGATGAGTGAGTGACTAGCTTTGCAATGTGCTAAGCGCTATGTTCTCACAGACAGTGAACTGAAGCAATGTTATTTGCACAGCATTAGGACATTTATTTTTACCAGGAAAGGCATGCTCTAATAAAATGTATGAACTTCTTAGAAGATATATTCATATATCTCCATAATATTTATTTTGAGGTATTTAAAGAGCAGAACAATATGCAGTTTGATATCAGTGCATGACAGATTAACTACTTACAGTTCAAAATCACTTCCCAATTGCCCATTGCTCTGCAGTAGTCAGTGCATCTAAACATCTTTCCTTTAAGTATGGGCGAATTTTGCGAATTTGCGGGAAAGTGTACTCGCGGTTCGCAAAATTCGCGAACTTTCGTGAGATTGAGGATTTTTTTATTTTTGTGAGTTCGCGAGATTTTTTTCACCGCGGCTTAGAATTTCCGCGACTTTGGGAAAGCGAGCTGTTCAAATCTCCCGCCGGATGTCAGCTGCGCGTCGCATCTACGTATTCGCTATTGTTTACTCTTGCGATACGTGATCGCGGGCCCGTATGACGTATTTGCGTTCTCAAAGTCTCGCAGTGCAAGATGGCGGGACTTCATGAAGTACTCGCGGTCGAAAAGTCTTGCGCGATCACGCCATGACGTACTCGCGGTCGAAAAGTCTTGCGCAATCGTGCAGCAAGATCGAAAATGGTGCAGCGCACGCAAACCGGGAGGAAAACAACTCGGCGAACTCAGAATCACAGTAAGTCAACGCCGCACGCGCAAGATTGTATTTTTGAAGTGCAACCAAGCAAAAAAATTCACCAACTAGCGAATTGCGTATTTTTTGGCAATTTCACGCGATTCGCTGACTGCGAAATTTCCAAAAATTCACAAATTCCGCAAGCGGAACGAATTTTCAGCCCATGTTTACTTTCCTTAAGACATTTGAGTTAAACAGAACAATTGAATTCATGCTTTTGCATGTAAATGTTAGCATTGTGAAATGTATGAGTTTCTATTGTGAGAACCAATTTGATTGCATGCACTCATACATTAGGTTAATGCATGTTGCTTGGTTAAGTGTGTCACGTTGTCATGGATATAGGTGCTTTGCCTTATTGACTTAACTTGGCTTAACACTGCTTGTAAATAAGGCACCTTATCACGCTATACTTCGCGTGAAAGGGGAGGGCAATTGGCATTGCTGTGGGCGTTCCACCACATCACCCATTGATTTTGACACTGACCCATATTAACAAGGGTTCCGTAAATTATGGGTTAGTGCCAAAATTGAGACCAGGGAAAACCTGGTCTTACCTTGGCGCAACGAGGAACATTTTTTAATTTCTCCAAATTTTTGCTGTTTTCATGTGTACTGCGTTTTACAGCACACATGGAAACAGCAACACACCAATGATTGTTTATGTGCAGGAAAGGGTCTTTTCCTCCACATAAATCTTTTTTTTTTTTTAAATGGCGTTTTGCAACTTCTATGTTCTCTGCATTAAGCAGCACACAAAGAAGTTTCAAAATGCCAGTTGAAGATTATTTATGTGCAGGAAGAGACACCTTCCTGCATATAAACAATGTTCCCCTACAATGCATACACCCTTGTACTATGGGCAAGGGTGCCTGAGTTGGTGATAGGCAGCTACATTTAGCGCCCGTGCAAGGGGAAACACAGGTCTGCACCATATTCTTGTAAATATGCTGCAGCCCTGTGTTTCTAAAGTGACGGAGCATGTTGTTAGCCTTCTTGGCATAACGATACGCTTCGCCACTTTTCTTGTAAATATGCCCTGAGTGCTTCATAACATCATATGTCTTTTAATTATTTCCCTCCCATTATGTTGCCACCTCATTTGATGTTATAGTTTCAGTAAAAACAGCTGGACGTTTGACAGCCCTGTGTAAGAAACACACACATGATAGGAATATTTAAATATCTCTGTAAAATAAGCCCATAATATATGAACCATAATACTGCCACTTCTATAGTTAATATTGCCTTTTCACATACCACCAGAGCATAAAGAACATAAAGAAGCACTCTTACAACTTACATATTGCTGTGGGTGTATCTCTTTCTACGTGACTTAGCAGTTAAGCTGTACATACCAGGGGTCTCACATTTGTCCTTGTCAGTGGATTGAACACACCATAGGGCCTGTTGCCTGTGATGATGGACTGCGCACATTGTGGGTCCCTGTTAGCTAGTAAGAAAAGTTCTAGGTAACCTGCTCTTTCTAAATGTATAGGGAATCTCACTAGACTGTTGGAAACACGTCTCAGTAAACTTTCCAGGATAAATATTTAGGACTCAGCATTATGTTATTTGCCTCAGTTACATGCCCCCTAGTAGGAGCAACTCAATATATTTTCCTTTAGAAAAGACGGCCATTTGCAATGCAAAGCCCCACACACATGCAAAATAAATTTGAGCCCAAGAGTCTACTTCACTCATATGGCTGAGATTTAGGTTGGAGTGGAGATTAATTTCAGCCAGTGGTTGCCGATGTGGGCCGCAGCACTTATTTTTGTGGACCGCCCCTTATTTTAACTCATTAGACATTTTGTGAGAGCAAAAGAAGGAAGAACACACAAATTGGAAAAAAGCAGCAAGTGAAAGATGGAAAAACCATCACAAAGGGAGAAACCAGAAATTGCAACAGTGAGCTAAAGGAGCAGGGAATGTGTGGCAGCGGATTAAAGAGGTCTGAATTGGATGATTCAAGACTATGCAGCTTTGAGCTTTGGCACCTGACATATACTAGAGCTGGTGGTGGGCTTCTGAGCAGAGCTTTGGGCACCAGCACTCATTATTTTACAAATTAAGCACTGACTGGAATGTAATCGGAATGTTTAATTGAGAACTCATTCATAAACCTGTAGCCCTGGAGGAAGTCCTCATATTCCACCAAGAAATGATGCAGTCATTGTGGCAATGTAAGTGTGCAAACTTACCACATCAGCATTAGTGGATTTGCAGCACCTAACGACAATTCACACAAATGTAGCCACACAGAAAACACACTGTAACAATTGATCTACTGCACTATATGTAACTGGGAGCATGCATCCCGGCAGAAAGGGTGTTGCATCACTGAAGGTGTAAAATGTTTTGTCATAGGCATTGAATATGTGCCTGGCCTTAGCTGAGGTTCAGAATGCAGATGTCTGGTTGCACAACACTCTTGTGTCCATACATCTATCCTCCAAAGGCTATCAACCATGATATCATGGGGTGGCGATTGCTGACTTGCCAGAACACACCGAATCATGCCACTAAAGAACAACCGGTACCTACTACAGGACTTCATCCCACTCTTGTCTGCTGCTACTTTGGTCAACATTTGGCAGGCTGTACGATCTGGACCCCTCCTCACTTCACAACGATATACTGACCGCCCAACCTAAATGCTGTTGAAAAGTGTTTGAGCTTGATATATTTTTGACAAACTAGGGCTTTTACCAAGAAATTTCCCTCATGATGCACCTCAGTACCAGAGTTGTTACATGTTCTTACTTGTGACCTTCTTTCAGGGCACAAGTCCTAAAAATAGAAGTGAGGGGACACTGACGTCACAACAGGAAGTGACGTCACGAAAGGAGGCTTGCACCATCAGACTCATTGCCTCCCCTCGTCCACCCTTTAGATGCAATTGCATCAGAGAAGCCAGCGCATGAGCAGCGTTCTGAATGAGCTCCGATCTCGCCCCAGAGAGGCCAAAGAGTGAATGTGTGGCTCCATTTGCTCCAGTTATTGAGCTCCCAGTAAAATAAGTGGGGGTACGCTGTCCACCCGCATGGTACCCCGACTAGAGCCCTGCCTTCTTTGTTCCCTATTGCCTGGAGCGTGTCACCTGGGCAACCCTTGTTTGTCCAGGGAAAAGTGCAAGTGTCAAAGAGTTTCCACCTGTAGCTGCCAACCAATGAAACACATTTAATACACTAATCCGTTGCAGCCACATCTAGAATTCTGCTTATAGTCAAGGCCGATTGACAAAGTAAGAGACGGCATTGTTTATCAGAGATGTCACTGAATGACTTGATCTCTTTTTTCTCCTATGTCTGGCAAAGCACATATGCTTGAACAGAATTTCAACTGTCTGTGAAATACATCAATTGATCTTTCTTGAGATTGACATTTTTTCTCAGCTTAAACCTTTCAAATTCTTTGTTAGCCTGATCGCTACAACGAGCCATAAACTAGAGGTGAGTGATGCCTATCCTAGCTTAGATGGAGGTCCTCTGGGACTCTCAACCACAAACCGAGCCGAGCTTTTGTGTGGCTTCAATCCACAACCCATTCAGTAATATTATGTGCCAAGAATTAAATACAAAGCATGAACCTTTGCTCTAAAAGCAAAGAGATGCCCATATATGGCTGAATTGCACAACGTGATACCAGAAATTCTACAACCAATCCCAGCTACCCAGCTTTACCAAATTGTGTCATACTGGGCAAATATGTTATTTCACTGTGCCTTCTTTTACTTCATTATTGCATACGAGAGAATTTTAAAATATGCGTGCTCAGGATCATTGCTGTACAAAAACATCTTGTTTAATATAAAGATTACAATGTTCTTGCAATTATAATAAGAATGTAGGCCATATATAGCGTACAGATGACTACTGACTTCCATTTCAGTACACTAATGGCATTTCCGTCTGGGTACTGAGGGCATGAACTTTTATAAACTCAAGTTAAAACAACATCTCTTTTGAAAAGAAATGCCTCTCAGTGCAGTGATGTAATCTTATGTACTGAGGGTGGAATCATTCCACGTTTCTGTTTTTAAAATTTTAAGATATTGTATCTTATTTTTACATGATGCATATTTAGGGTCTGACTGCGACACAAAATAGGCCTGGCCACGTAAATAAGCAGCATCCAATTAGCGAATCAGAAAGCTAAAAACATAGTGTCTCAGGTTGTCAAATTGGGACAGTTTTGACCTTGTAAAGACATGCTGTACAAGAGCTCTGCAAGGTATGGAAGAGGGCAGGTTTGAGCTTGCAGTAGGCAATGCTTGTTTTAATCCCAGAGAAATCAAGGAAAAGCCGCACACCGGTCAATAAAGCGAGCCACACACTGCCTTGTCAGACCATCCCATCGAGCACTCATTTCTGCAACTCTCCACAGTAAAGATATGATTGCAGGTGGAGGAAGCGAGCCTTTGAAATAAAACAAATAAGCTTTGTAGAATAATCACCCAAAACTTTTTCACAGAATTTAGTCGGCTTTCAAGCGCAGGAAAAAAGCCATAGCTGCTGCAGGCACAACTCTTACAAAGTCATACTTAAGTTTAAAAAAACGACTTTAAAAATTACCAAACTGTGCTCGAATTAAATTTGAACATAATGTAAAATTAGAAATGGAAAACCATTCTTACTCCGTTTATTGCTTAGCAAACAAGCTATATGAAAATTGACATCGATGCCTCTAAATGTATGCTATTTGTGTTCTTAGAAGTGAACTACAATTTTGTTTAGAGTGCACTGGCTCTTTTGATTCTTGTTAAAGAATCGGAAAGGCTCAGCCTCCTTCTTTATCAAAGAGAAGGAAAGAGCGGGCGTCAGGGCGTTGCCTTGGTCACCGGCCTGCATAACAATGCGCTCCTTAACTAGCAGCCCTGAAACACCTTGAAACCTTGACCGGCGCAGACTGGGGGAATGGGCAGTGCTACAGCAGAATACACACAGTTGTATCATGATGACAGAGAACCGGCAAACAGCAAAACCTGTGACTGCGCTGAAACTTCCACAGCAGCCAGAATGAGAAGGAAACCTGCAAAAATTGTAACATTTTCAAAAGCACCATGAAGCCTTATTGTAAGGAACCTGCATATTATTGTCAAGAAATAGATGACAAGTTCCAGGGCGTCTTAGTGATTTAATGGGAGCAGTGCACGTTGTAAAAAGAACAGAAAGTGTTCACCTTTCGGAGCAAAGTTGAAACTCTTTAAATATATGTTTTTGGGCTTCTGCATTGTACGTTTGATGAGCATTTCGTAATCATTTCTGTCACAGCCTTTGGGTATTTTTATATATAAGTGAGGAGGGCTTCATTTCTTAAAATGAGCAATCTGCCAATGACGTCTCTATTTTTAAAATCATTGACATTGTATTTTTTAAGAATGTTTCCCGCTTCTGCATCTAACATATAGATGCCTGTCTAATTCGTTTTTTTACTGCATTTCCTTCATAGTTAATGCAATTTCTTTAGTACAGCGCTCCCACGTCTTTGAGGCCTGGTCCCTGCTATACAAAACCATGTTTATTTTTCAAAAATGAATTGTTTATCAGCTTCTTGAAACATCCATTACTATTCCAGATAAACTGACTTACTAGCTTAAAAGATGGGCAATCACCCTGGTTTATGAGCAGAGTTTATGGATGACAGGAGTATAACCATGAAAAGGAAGCCCTAAAAGCACACATAGGGCTGGGTTTTTCATAAGTGCGGACAAGTGTACCCCATGCATTTAACCTGAAAATTGGAGCACCTGTCAAAGATGAGGCAAGGAACTCCTAAGGAAACACATGCACCTCTGTAAAGGACAGAGAGCAACAAATCAGCTTCTCCAAAATGGGAAGATATTTCAAATGCCACTGAACATTATAGATAACAATGTACTGTCACAGTTTAACTGTTTTTGTCAAAGTCGTTTTTATTGTGGTTTCCAAAACATGACTCAAGGCACAATCCGCCCACATGCCCTCGCAGGGGCTCTCCAAAGTGCAAATCACAACAGTCACATCACTGGCAAACAGTAAATCGAAGTGCCACTTAGCCACCGTGTACCCAATCTTAGTCCATATCATAATTGAAGGGGTCGGTGTTGGAGTGAATGGGGAGCAATTGTCACTTCCATTACAGGGGACCATCAGCAAGAGCAATGTCATGTCCCTGAGCGTCTCTTCGCTCATTCCTCCATCTATGCTCCCTCCTTCACCAAAGCGCCAGTATGTGCCTCCGGCACGCCATGATCCCAAAGCACTCGAGGAAGTTCGTCGGTGGGTAGTGCATCAAGAGCCAAACAATAGAAAAGGGTGATAACAAAGGAATAGGAACCCCAACTCGTCCCACCTCCCCCCAAACTCTACCCCCCCTCCCCTCCCCAGTGGTGGTGTTGCGGCACAATAGAGTGTCTCACCGTAGAGTGAATCCTAGATTTGGAATAGGTGAAGGGCCCTGATCGTGGAAGGGCAAACCGCCGATGGCAGGCCCTTCGAAAGGGAGACCAAGGGACCCCACCGGTATTCAAAGTTTTTGAAATCCTCACGGGCTATGTCAGACATACGCTCTAAGCTCATCAATTGCCACAGGCGGGAGTGCCACAGGGATATCGCCGGTGCTTCCTTCTTCTTCCACGCTGCCACTATAGCCAGTTTAGCAGCCCCCAGACATAGCCACATAATTCTCTTGTCGGCCCTGGTTTGATGTTCTAGTGTAGGGTCTCTAATGCCAAGTAGGGCCTCTGCCATGGAGGTTGGGAAGGATACCCCAGGATGGTTTTTATCTGCGCCAGGATTTCCTCCCAAAATGGCCGAATGGAGGGGCAGTCCCACCAGATGTGTTGGAAATCCCCCAGGAGGCCACATCCCCTCCAACATCAATCCGACGTGCCGGGAAATATTTTGGCTAGTTTGGACGGGTACAAGTACCAGTCCATCATTACTTTCAGATGGGGTTCTCTCAGAACTGTGGATTAATTAAACTCAAAGACATCTGACCATAGGTGGCTCCAGTCGTCTTCTGGAATGTCGCGTTGGGCCATTCCCTCCCATCAGGCCAGATATCGCGGGCGGGGGTTAGTCTCTGTGGAGAGTAGAAGCCTGTATAGAGCCGAAATAGCCCCCTTCAAGGAGGAGTAATTCAAATTTAGTGAGAGGTCTGGTGGCTCCCTCCCTGATCCGGGAGTCGAGGGCCCAATGTAGTAACTGTGCGTGATGGTATCACGTTCCCCCACCGCATATTCTCTTGTGCAGTTCTCAAAGGTAAGTGGGTCATAGTTGTGGAATAAGTGTGTCAGTGCGAGGCAACCTCCCTCTCTCCAAGCATTAAACAGCCCCTCTACAAGCACAGGGGGGAAGTGGGAGGGGAAGTGGAGAGGTGTAAGTGGTGAGGGGAAGGACGTCCAGTCCTCCCTTGTTGCTACGGTATCCCACACCTTAAGAGTAGTGTGTGTTGGGGTGCTGAGGTATGCGTTTGGGGGCCTATCCTTTTTCTCACGCCAAATCAAGTCCCATATCGTTCTGCCTGCTACACTGCGGTCCATGTGGAGCCAATGCTTCTCCGACTCCATCTGCGCCCATTCGACTAAGATGCGCAGTTGGGCCGCTTTATAATAGAGTTTGAGATCAGGAAGCCCTGCTCCCCCCTCCCTCTGCGGCCGTTGGAGTATGGAGAAGGCGAGACGGGCCCGCCCTCCCTGCCAAATAAAGCGCAGGATCATTGTTTTCATGCACCTAAAAAAATCCTCGTCTAGCTCTATGGGGAGCGCCTGAAATAGGTATAGTAGTTTGGGGAGGAGTATCATCTTTATAGCGTGTATACGTCCCAACCAGGAGAGAAAGAGCGGCTTCCATCTTGTCAGTTATGTTTGAATGCGGGCGAGGATAGGGGGAAAATTGGCTGAATATAATTTCTCCAATGTGGGTGTGAGTTGTACCCCTAGGTATTGTATGGAGGAGGGCGCCCACACCAAAGGCGTTAGAGATCGGAGTCCTAAGGACTCCGCATGCGAGAGGGTAAGGTTGAGTATATGGGATTTACCCAGATTAACCTTGAAGCCCGCCGCCGTCTCAAAGGAGCTAAGAACTTCCTGTAGGTGTGGGAGTGAGCCTATCTGGTTAGACAAGGAGAGGAGAACGTCGTCCGCAAAGAGGGAAATCTTATTGGATTCCCCATTGAAGGGAAGACCCTCAATTCCCTGATGCTCCCTAACTGCTATAGCTAGGCGTTCTATGCTAAGGGCGAACAACATGGGGGACAGGGGGCAGCCCTGTCTGGTCCCCCTGGAAGGGAAGAATGAAGAAGATTGCACGCCGTTGACAGCGACTTTGGATTTAGGATGTCTGTATTTGGCCTGGAGCATCGTTATGAACGTGGGGGAGAAGCCAAATCTTGCCAGTGTGGCCCATAAAAACCTCCAATCGACCCGGTTGAATGCTTTTTCAGCATCTACGCTGACTAAGACTGCAGGAATTTTAAATTTGTTGGCTTTCTCAATTAGATGGAAAATACGACGAGTGTTGTCGTGTGTTTGGCACCCTTTAATAAAGCCCGACTGATCGGGATGGATAATAAGTGGCATAAGGTCCGTCAGGCGCCTGGCCAGAATGGAGGAGTACAGCTTTGCGTCAATGTTCAGGAGGGCAATGGGTCGGTAGGAAGAACAGCAAGTGGCATCCTTACCAGGTTTGGGGATCACAGAGATCACCGCCTCTGCCATAGAGGCAGGGGTGTCGCCGTCTAGGTCCATCCAATTGAAGAGCATGACCAGGTGATGGCTAATGTCCGCCGCAAAGGTCTTATAAAAGACAGCGGTATACCCGTCCGTACCGGGTGCCTTATGGGGTTTCAGTGCTTTAATAGCTGTTTGTACTTCCTCAAGAGTAATAGGTGCAATGAGGGCCTCGTTCCACTCTGGGGAGACTTGCGGGATTGGGAGATCCTTGAGGAAGGCCTGCTGGTGTTCCGTGTCGAGGGCGTCAGCTGAGTACAGCGAACTGTAAAAGGACTCAAAGAGTTCTGCCTTATCTTCGTCCCTATGGAGTAGTTTCCCTGCCCTGTCTTGAATTCCCCCTATGTATTTCCTTTCTCGTTTGTCCTTCAGTTGTCTAGCTAGGTGTTTCCCTACTTTGTTGCCCTGAGTGTAGGATAGATTGCGCAATTTAAGAAGGGTGAATTCTGCCCTGTTAATATATATGGCACGTAGCTTACCACTGAGTGCCGTGAGTGTGCGTAGTGTCTGCATAGTGGGCGTAAGTTTGTGGGTCCATTCAGCCTTCTCCAGCTCCTCCTCTAAGCCCTCCCTTTCTTTCGCCCGGTGTTTATTCAGGGCTGAGTTGAGCGCTATGCATGTACCTCGCATAACCGCCTTGAAGGCGTCCCACGTGTTATATTCAGAGGTCGCATCTGGGCTATTGAGGGTAAAGAATTCGGCGATAGCCTCCCTCAGCTGTGCCATAGATTCCTTGTCCCTCGTCAAGGCTTCCGGGAAGTACCAACGGGCAGGTTTTGGGGCATTACCCAGCCATGAGAGACACACTGTGTACAGACCGTGGTCAGATACCGAGATGGGAAGTATCTTGGCATACTGGAGGTTACCCTGCAGGGATTGACTCAGAAAGATGTAATCTAGCCGAGAGTACATCTGGTGTACATGTGAAAAGAAGGAATAATCTCGCGCGAGTGGGTATAGGGTTCGCCAAGTGTCCAGGAGGCCCATGTCCCCAATTTGTGTCTGTAAGGCCTCGGGGAAGATACCCGTGTCAGAACGGCGTGTGTGTGTGCTGTCAAGGGCTGGTTGCCAAACTAGGTTGAAATCCCCCAGAAGAAATAGGGGGCCCTCTGCAAAGTCAATCACCTTCCCAAACAATAAGTGTAAAAAGTGTTTTTGCCCCGTGTTGGGGGCGTAGAGTGTCACAAATGTGCAGAGCTTACCCTTTAAGCAGCCCTTAACCATTAGCCATCTTCCATCCTTGTCACCCTGGGTGGCCAAGGGTTGAAATTGTACCACCGGGCTAAAGAGGAGAGCCACCCCCTTCTGTTTATTGGAAGCAGAGGCTTTATAGATGAGGGGATATCTTTTATGTTTAAGACGATGATCAGTTTTCAATAGGTGAGTCTCCTGGAGGGCCACTATATCTAAATGATGGTCTAGAATATATTTCCAGACCTTCTGGCGTTTCTGCGGAGAGTTAAGCCCCTTGACGTTCCAGGTTCCTATAGTAAGCGGCATATCAGGTCAGACCCTGGTGTTTCCTCTACGGAAGCTAATCTTAGTCCCGTTTCCCCTCGTGGAGAGCCACACCTTCCCATTTCCTCCTGCGGTTGCCACCCGGTCCCTCAGTGGTGGCAATGAGGCCTCCCATATCCCCACCCGCAACATCTCCTCGTCTCTGGTGCCCTACACAATCGATCCACATCATTCCCCCCAAGAGGCCTATAGGGAAAATCAGTACCGCATCCACCCCACCCCTCCCCCCCTCCAAACCCCCCCCAAGAACACAATAAGCACGATCCCAAACAAAGAACACCAACTGTAGTACATTGTTCCAGGCCTATGAAAAGTCTGTCCAGGCCTACAGTACATTAGGACAAGAATGGATTATGTGGCAGTTGCGGCTCGACGGCTCGAGACCCCCCGCCCCGACCCCAACTCGTGTTGCCATACTTAGCTAATCAGGACCGTAGCTTTAGTTTTTCAAGAGTCGGCGCCAGTGTCTCTGGATACTTCCTGAATTGCCGCAGCTTTTTCTTGCTCCATTGTTTCCAGGTTCGGCTTGAGGTGTTTCCTGGAGGGCCGTCCTCTTCCCACCTTCTGCCAGCCGTCACCCTGTGTCCGAAGGGATCTGGACGGGCCCCCGATGATTGTCCCCCCTCCTCTTCATCTGTTCGGACCTCCTCGTGCGGTATGCCCAATAGGCTACATGTGTCCCTTAGGGATCGCAGTTGGTGGAGTACCCCGTTCCATTTAAAGATCAACCTAAAGGGGTGCCCCCATGAGTATGGGACTCCTTCGTTGCGGAGGAAGGGGGTGGCCATTTTGAATGATCTCCGCTTTTGCAGGGTGATAGCCGAAAGGTCCTGGAAAAGTTCCACCTCGTGGCATCAATATTTGTTTCATTGACCATATTTAACATGTACCCATTTTGAAAATGTCCCTTTTCTCATGAAAAGAGTAGTTACAGAACTATTTGTCATTTTCTCTACTCCAGCACAAAGGGAACACAAATCTAACTGCAAAATGAGGAGCTTCTTTATGAGCCCCTTGTTACACTTTTGCCCCGCTGTTGCGTCACTATTTGTGAGGCTGCAATAGCATAAATAATAATCCATGTTGAACCATATTTAGAAAGTGACGCATCTAAGCAGATGAGTCACTTTATTAAGCCATGCGCCACATTATACCTGCGTCAGGTATAATGTATGTAGGGTGGATGCTCCCCCGCAAAAAGCCTTGTAGAAATGGCACAGTAAAATCTATCATATTTCACGGCGCCACTTCTAGGACGCTACTGTGCTACAACCTTACGCCTGCCTCACAGCAGGCATAAGGGTGACTCAGTGCAATGGGAATTGGCTTTCCCCCATGCATTGCTGGAATTGCATCATGCTTACGACACAACCCCAGAAATACAAGGGTTTTACGCCGACAGATGCGTCAGGATTCCTGACATATAACATTCCTTGCAATATGGTGCGCAGTCAATAAATGCGGCACATCCATCATGTCGCAAGGAGGGCGCACTGAAAAGTGTTGCATCACTGCTCTCACGCAGCGATGCAACACTTTTCATATAAGAAGCCCTTGGTGTTTAAGACTGTATGTATAAAATGCCCACTACCAAAAACACGTTTTTCAACTGTGAAGGACTCCTATCTTTAACATGGGCACATTTTAAGGTTTCTTTTCTCATTAAAACAGTTATTGCATGACTATCAAATTGTCCTTCTCTATTTCTGAACAAAGTATTCATCAGCTCCTTTTAGGAAGCCTAGTTTTAGACCCCACACACACCGAAGTACAACATTTAGGCTCACTCCTCAAAATTATTTTTGTTAACATAGTGAAAGATTACTATTTTTAGGCGCATTCAGAGGTTTTTATTCCCGTGAAAAAGAGAGCTGTAAGTCAGCCAAAGTGACTTTCGCTACTCTTACATTATGAGCATACCAGCTCAGTTCAGTGATACAATTTGTAACACTCTTGTATATGATTTTCCCTTTAAATAACAAGACCATCAATGCTGAGATAGTCTCTTGTAGCTGACATTGGCACTTTTGAGAATGTTGAAGCCTTCTTTAAGAATTTCTATTTTACATTCCAAATATGAACGGCTGAACAAATAGATCTTTCAACTTTGGGAAAGTTTCCCATGTTTCATCTGAGCACATTTTGAGAATGTGTCTTCCCAAAAAAGGTGTGATGTACCACTGCCAACTTGATTTTTTCTACCCCTGCAGAACAAAAATAATATATATATATATATATATATATATATATATATATATATATATATATATATATATATATATATATATATATATATATATATATATATTACCTACTGGCGGTCGCCAGTAGGTAGTTATAGTTAGGATTATTTTGTATAGGGAAATCGCAACATTCTATTGGGAATAACTTTGGCGCCGGTCGAGGAATCTGCCTGAAACTTTCCTCAAATTTGTCTCGCGCCGCTCCGGTCCTTCCCTGAAAGTTTGGGGGCCGGATTCGTCAAGCGGGGGCCGAGAAAAAAGGGGGGTCCCAAAACGTGTTTTCCCCATGTTAATTTTCATAGGGCGGTCGACCTCACTTTTAGCCCGAACTGTTGAATGGATTTCCACCAAACTTGGCAAAATTGTAGGGACTGGTAGCCCGATGTGCCTTTGCTATGTCTCAAGATATGTGCTCCAGTGGATTTTGAGTAATTTAGGTTCAAAAAAATATATATATCTGTAAGCGTGCCCCGGTACGCGCACCGGGGCGCGAACCAGCGCGCTACGCGAGTTCGCGAGCGGAAAGCTGATTGGCTCTCAGGTGTCTGTAAACATTCCACACAGTCCGGTGCGGCCGCCATCTTGTGTCTCGGTAGGATCGAGACACAAGAGGTGGCAAAAACAAAGGGGGAAATGACCAAAAAGGGGCAGGGTAGACCCCCCTGACCTCCTAGGTTTGATGTGGGTGCCATAAAAGGGCCCCGTGCGGCAAAAAAAAAAAATGATTTGCGCGGGGGGAGCGCCCGGTACGGTCACCGCGGAGCGCACCGGGGAGCGTACCCTGGAGAAAAAAGAATTACATTTTTTTTTTAAATGTAGTTTTTTTTTTTATAAATTGGAGGTAGTTCTAAAAAGAACAGTTTTTTTATTCTTTTTGTTGTTTTATATTTTTTATTGTTTTTTTGAACATTTTTTTACTTTTTTTGGCTTTTCTGAACAGTTTTATATTTTTTTTGTATTTTTTATGGGGAGAAACAAAAAACAGGGAATTATAAACGGCTCAACTGGAGCAAAAAAAAAACAGGAAACAAATTAGGGTTTCTTCGGGCACTTGTGGTTATCCCCAGCTATGTTGATGAGGGTAATACTCTTCTCACCATAAGTAATTGTTTTGCTACAATATATGCAAACGAATTTGTAATCACCAAACTTAGTTTGAATGTTTGGAACCATCTGACTTGCCTCTGGACCCGATGGAGTGGGTTCTTTGGTTGTTGAGGTGCTGGCAGACGATTGTGGAAGGTTTCTGCACAGTTCCCTCACCTCTGCTGCAGAATAGTTATTGGGGTGCAATCGTTGCATGTGCCGAATCATTGTGTGATTCCCAAATGAATATTTTTTTTGCAGGGTTCCCCCTGGATAGTACAGCGCCACAGATGAGACAAGTCACCTTTGAAGTGTTTACCCTCTTTGCACCCCTTGGGATTTCAAAAAACTCCCATATAAAGTGCTCCTTAGGTTTATATGGGGATTTTTTTCAGGCAGGAAATGCCTTCTCTGCCTTCTCTCCTCCTCCTCCTCTTCTTCTTGACCACCAATGTGATGTTGTGGTGGTCCTTGTGGTGGTGGTGGTCGTGGTGCAGATGCTCCAGCTGCTGCTGCTACCGTAGCCTTTTCTCTAACAATAGAAGCAGGTCTTCCTCACTCTCACAACAAAGTGAGAATGAGGAAAAAAGGTGGGGGCTTTCATCATTTGGAAAACAAAACTGTTCTTAACCAATGAAAAGTGTTATTTTCAGGTCACATGACCTGACGCGCTTACGCTACGTGCCCCGGGGTGCGCCCGGGGGCGCGTAGCGTAAGCGCGTCAGGGCGCACCCTGGGGCGCTTACGTAGCGCGACGGTATGTGCTCCGGCGCTTCCGGGTGCGCTTACGCCGTGCGTCACAACACGCATCACGCGGCTACGCGATACGTCACAATGATGTTTTCGTTCGCGGCAATAGCGCTAACCGGTATGCAAACTGGGGCGCGGTAAAACTGCGCTTACCGGTAAGCGCATCGGTACGTGCCCCAGGAGCGCTCCGGGGCAAAAAAGAAAAAAAAATAATATATACACAAAAAAAATAGTATTACATAAATATACAATATAAAGTTCATTATAAAAAATATTACATTTCATACCGAAAGAGATTTGCTATTAAAAAACCTTTGAAATTCACTGAAAAAACTATAGGTTTCACACCAGTTATAGTTAGGATTTAGCATTTAAAAAACCTATTAAATTCACTGAAAAAACCATAGTGATGTAATATGTGACGTCATCAGCAGTGCATTGCACGCACAAGTTATAGTGAGTCCAACTAACTAACGTGGGAATTTCAATGGTTTTATGTCAGTAAAATTTCCAGCTAACTATAACTTTGCTATATGGTTTTTTCAGTGAATATATATATATATATATATATATTCCTCACATATATTTTTTTAGTATTGTCTGTATCTTATAGCTCTCTTTGCTATACGTGACGACCATCCTTGGCGGTTCTTTGTCATTGTCTTTATCCTGTTTGTTTGGTTTTTCCTGCGAGGGCAGTAGGGTTTCAGCTCTTGTTTTATTTCTGGCTTTTTCTTCACCTTTTTTGATGTCTTGGTATTTGTATCCTCTGTGTGTGAATCTCACTGCGGTCTCCTTGAAGTTTTTTTCCATTTCTGTGTCCTCCGAACAATTTCTCCGCATTCTTAGCAGTTCTCCATAGGGAATGCTTTGCACATGGGAATGTTAGAAACCACCAAATCTCCCCTGTAAATTGGAACATGCTTATCCACAACAGTTGCAGAATGTGAACACTGCCAGGTTGCCAAAATGTGCCAATTTTGGGACTCTAATAATAATTAAGGCACTCAGCCATAACTGTGATTCAAAAGCTATATATATATGCTTTAATTGTATTAACACTGAACCTAGTGTAAAATTCATTATCACTAAGGGTGTTGGTTGGAACTTTTCCATAACCAACTACATGTCCCACAATGCACTAAGTAACCATAATCACTTAAATATTGAAAGTGAAGTAGGACAATTGTTTATGCCGCCGTGAAAAGGAACCAGTAGGTTCGAAACGCGTAGGCTTGTACTTTTGCACTGAATAAATCAAAACTTCATAACTAACGGAGTGCTGGAATATTTCATTTGTGAGGAATCTAAACACGGAACCCTGTCCTGGCTCCGACTCCAGCACCGACCTGCTAAGCGCTCCCTCTGCGACAGGACAATTAGCGTTGAATATATATATATATATATATATATATGACCAGTATATCTAAAATACCCTAATTGTATATATATCCAAAGTTTTACGCTCTGTTTTTATGGAGTGATAAACTAATATATTTAGACATTTTTATACATTTAATCAATTGCATGTATTTATTCAGCATTGTATTTTTACATGATTTAATGTTAAAGTCTTTTTTCTATATCTTTTATGAAATAAGGGAGGAGCCTATGTTAATTGCCAACAGTATTTATACACTGTGGTGGTCACAACATGTCATGTGATCAAGTCCGGGCTAACTGAACAAAACGCGTCATGTCTGTTTGGATGGGAAAATAAAAGCACTTTAAAATTTCGAAACTTGCCGCGTGGTCCGTGTCCTGGTCGGAGTCTTTCTTTATGGTGAAAACTGGGAATCGTTTGGTATATATATTGGTATTGGTATTGATATATATATATATATATATATATATCTATCTCCTACTGGCTGTCGCCAGTAGGTAGTTATAGTTAGGATTATTTTCAATGCAAAATCTCAACATTCTATTGTGAATAACTTTGGCGCCGGTTGAGGAATCTGCCTGAAAATGTCCTCGAATTTGACTCGCAGCGCTCCGGTCCTTCCCTGAAAGTTTGGGGGGAATTCGTCAAGCGGGGGCCGAGATAAAAGGGGGGTCGCAAAACGTGTTTTCCCCATGTTAATTTCCATAGGGCGGCCGACCTCACTTTTAGCCGGAGCGACTGAATGGATTTCCACCACACTTGGCAAAATTGTAGGGACTGGTAGCCTGATGTGCCTTTGCTATGTCTCAAGATATGTGCTCCAGTGGATTTTGATTAATTTAGGTTCAAAAATATATATATATCTATAAGCGCTCCCCAGTACGCGCACCGGGGCGCTAACCAGCACGCTACGAGATTTGGCTCACGGGTGTCTGTCAACATTCCAAACAGTCCGGAGCGGCCGCCATCTTGTGTCTCGGTAGAATCGAGACACAAGAGGTGGCAAAAACAAAGGGGGAAATGACCATAAAGGGGCAGAGTAGACCCCCCTGACCTAGGTTTGATGAGGGGGCTATAAAAGGGCCCCGCGGGGCAACAACATTTTTTTTTTGATTTGCGCGGGGGGAGCGCCCGGTATGCGCACCGCGGGGCATACCGGGAAGCGTTCCATGGGGAAAAAAGAATGATAGAGTTTTAAAAAATGTAGCCTTTTTTTATAAATTGGAGGTAGTTCTAAAAAGAACTGTTTTTTTCTTCTTTTTGTTGTTTTATATTTTTTTATGTTTTTTGAACATTTTGTACTTTTTTTGGCTTTTATGAACTATTTTATATTTTTTTGTTATTTTCATGGGGAGAAACAAAAAACAGGGAATTGAAAATGGCTCAACTGGAGCAAAAAAAAATCAGGAAAAAATTAGGGTTTTTTGGGGCAATTGTGGTTGTCACCAGCAAGGAGGATGAGCTTTATGCTCTGCTCACCATAGGAGATGGTCTTACCACAAAAAATACATGTGATCCTGAATTCACCAAACCGTGGTTGTATGCAAGGGATCGTCTCCCTTGTCTCTGGTCCCGATGGAGTGGGTTGTTTTCATTTGGAGGTGCTGGGTGTAGATTGGGGAGGGTTGCTGGCCAGTTCTCTCACCTCTGCGGCAGCATAGTTGTTCGGATGCTTGCGCTGCATGTGCCTAATCATGGTATTACCAAAAGAATATTTTTTGTTAGGGTTCCCCCTTGACAGTTCAATGCCACAGATTTGGCAAGTCACCTTGGGCGCATTGACTTCCTTCTTGCCCTCTGGGATAGAAAAAAACTCCCATACAATGAGCTGCTTTGGCCTGTATGGGGTATTGTCTTCTGGCAGCCACCTCCTCCTCATCCTCCTCCTCATCCTCCTCCTCCTCCTCCTCCTCCTCTTCTTCTTGACCACCAATGTGATGTTGTGGTGGTCCTCTTGATGGTGGTGGTGGTGCAGATGCTCCAGCTGCTGCTGCTACTGTAGCCATTTTAAAGTACAAAATATTTCTGATAGATCTCCAAACAGGTCTTCCTCAGTCAAAGGACAAAGTCAGAATAAGGAAAAAAGGTGGGGGCTCTCATCATTTGGAAAAAAAACCTGTCCTGAACCAATGAAAAGTGTTATTTTCAGGTCACATGACCAGGGCTTTCATCATTTGGAAACCAAAACTGTTTTGCACAAATAAAGTGTTATTTTCAGGTCACATGACCCGACGCACGTACGCATGTTTGGAGTGTTTACAGACACCCGAGAGCCAAACAGCTTTCCACGCGCGAACTCGCGTAGCGCGCTGGTTAGCGCCCCGGTGCGTATACCGGGGCGCGCTTATAGGTATATATATTTTTTGGAACCTAAATTACTCAAAATCCACTGGAGCACATATCTTGAGACATAGCAAAGGCACATAGGGCTACCAGTCCCTACAATTTTGCCAAGTTTGGTGATAATCCATTCAGCCGTTCGGGCTAAAAGTGAGGTCGACCGCCCTATGGAAATTAACATGGGGAAAACACGTTTTGGGACCCCCCTTTTTTCTCTCCCCTTCTTGACAAATCCCCCCAAACTTTCAGGGAAGGACCAGAGCGCCGCGAGGCAAATTTGAGGAACTTTTCAGGCAGATTCCTCAACTGGCGCCAAAGTTATTCACAATAGAATGTTGAGATTTTCTGTTGAAAATAATCCTAACTATAACTACATACAGGTATTTATAGAGTGTGAGCCTGGTTAGCTAGAAAGAGCCCCAAGAGCAGGTAGAAGGAATACTTTCAGAAAAAGAAGAGCTTTGTGAGGAGAGGACCATTTCATTCTTGAATTAAAAAAACTATAAAGATGTACCAGTTCTTAAATCAATGTCTTTATTGTAATAATCCTAAAGTGTCAAAACGACTCAGTATGGGGAGTTTATTGCAATCAGAAATACAGTTTTATCTTCTTAATGGAGACTAGAGTTGATAAGATGGGGGCTAGAAAAGAAAATGAGCACTCAGATACTTGGATTTTTAGGGAAGTGTGAACCTTCCTGGATGGACACAGTTTAAATCAGTTAATGCTGCGTTTGAAGTGGGATTCATAGATATGGGTTAAATCTCTAGTGGTGGTATCACACCATATCATCTCATGTGCATACATAAAGTGCACATTCACACCTTGTTGCTGAATACCATATTTTTTTTAATGCAAGTAAATAGTACTTATTGTACCTTGGAAGGAATAAAGACTGAGTGGTAGCACCAGGATTCAAACATGTGATAGAGAGGTCAAACACATATCCCTCAAGTGGATTCATCAGTTTAATAAGCCACCAGACTAACACGATCTGTATTATTACGATCGGTATGGCTACTTCAACATACCTCATCCCTCCCTCGAAACCTGAGGCGGAAAGCCGGGTGTGGGCGAGCGGGTGTTAATGTGCTGAATTGCTTCTGATTTTAAAATTGTTGTATGCTACCTGCTGACTACTAGAGATTTTATCTGCTGACTACTAGCGATTTTATCTGCTGACCACTAGTGATTTTAACTGTGTTGTGACTCTAGGACTTCTTTTCATCACTAGCATTCTAATCTGACACTTACCCTTCGTTTCTCTGCTATCTGTATTGCGCTGCTTTGCATTCAGTGTCCGTCACCCATTCAGACGATTAGGTGCTGAAGGGTGTTCTGGGACTTGTAGGCCTCGCACTTTTTGCAGCCATCTTGGGGGGAGGCAGGCTCGCCGGGCGGCAGACTAGTGTTGCTGCCTCTCGCCGGTGACGCCTTAAAACTAGGCACCCTCGTCTCCGCGCAGCGGACGCGCCGAAGGAGCGCCAAAGGAAAGCCCGCCTGCGCCCGTCAGCGTCCCGGAGGCGGACGGGTGCAGGCGTGGCTGGGACTGGGTTTACCTATTGGTAGGTAAGATGCTAAAATATACCCCGGGTGAGCTTTTAGGTTTCAGAGATAAGGCGAGTAACTGCTGCATTGTATTTCCCAAACGTCTCAAAGGCAAGAGGCGCTGCCCCAGCTGCAGATGGCTACCAGGCAATGGCTCCATTTCCACTCCCAAGTCTAAGACCAATAGGAGCACTTGTCTACTCCTTAATACTAGGTCCCTGGGGAAGCATGCGCTAGACCTTCACAATTTGTTGTCTGACACTAAGCCCACCTGTCTCTTTCTGACTGAGACATGGCTGGGGGACTGGTCTGGCCCTGATATAGCCACGGCGCTCCCCCCAGCTATGTTATCTTCAGGAAGGACAGAGCTAATGGCAGGGGCGGAGGGGTCACGATGGTAGTGGATTAGCGCCACGCATGTTCTATTATACACACTGACTACATCCAGGGTTGTGAGACACTCGGTTTTTCTCTGTCCCTGTCCCCTAATCAATCCTGCTTAGGACTTTTGGTCTACAGGCCTCCTGGTCCCATCGGTTCTTTTCATGAGGAGCTCCACTCTGTGATTTCTGCACTATGTGTAAGATCACAGCACTGTTTGCTTTTAGGCGATTTTAATATCCATATGGATGTGGAGGACGAGGTAGACACCATTAAGATCAGTAACACCACTATCTCACTGGGACTTATCCCGTGTCTTTCTGCCCCTACACATATCAAGGGCCACACACTGGACCAAGTGTTCTCAACTGTCCCGATTGATACCTCCATTCCCGTGCCAGTCCTGTGGTCTGATCACTATTTAGCGTATTTAGGGCCCTGCCTCTCTGTTGCGCTGCCTGCACTGGTAAAAACTTAACTTTGGACGCATATAATCAAATTGATTTAATAATTTGAAAGTGGTTTGCCAAATTGCCCCGTAAAGCTTAACTGTTTGAATTGATGTAATAATTCAACTGTTTTTAATGGAATAACTGCACTATTATTATTTGCGTTTCTGTCACCTTTTAAAAACAATCTGCCCTACCTTTTCGCCACCTCCCCGGTCCACCACCGACACTAGGCCGGCTTGTAGTGGAGGGAGGACGGCATTCTACCTTGGACACACACCGGAAGTGAGGTGACTTCCGGTGCGCATGGGCCTCAGGTCATACGGCAAGTCTTAAAAGAACATGCCCCCCCGAAGGTGCGCCAAAGGTAAGCCCGTCTGCACCCGTCCGCGCCTCGACTGGGCCCAGGGCCACACCCCCTGGTCAAATCATACAATATACAAGGGAAACCTTAGTAGGGTTAAACCCTGGCCCAACTATCTGCACTCAGCCACTAAATATGGCAAACTGGGCTGGACCATGGAGCTGTAGGATATGCAGAAACTGCTTCCGACCAAACGACAATGAGAGCACCCAGTCACACAGGCGAATGAAAAGCCTACGTTGCGGACTCATTAATGCTAGGTCTATGGGTAAGCATGCCCCACACATCTTTGACCTAATAACTGAAAGGGAGCTGAACTGCCTTTTTATGACAGAAACATGGCTGACACCAAACAGTAACCCCGATGTCACGAACTCCCTCCCCCCGGGATACCTCATTTCCAGAGAGGACAGACCTAACCAGAGGGGTAGAGGTATTGCAATTGTCTACCAAGATACGCTAAACTGCCAGACCTTTACAATTCCAGGCCTTAAAGGCGCGGAAAGCATACGCTTCGCAATAAAGGTACATGACTCATTTACCTTCTCGGGTGCACTAATATACCGGCCACCTGGGACTCATACAGACTTCACGAAAAGCTTTGGAGAAGCTATTAGTGATCTAGCCCTTAAATCGGCCAATTTTACAATCCTGGGAGACACTAATATACACCTAGACTCCCCCTTAGACCAGGCTGCGATATGTTTTACGGACACGATGAATGTCCTAAGCCTAAAAATACTCACAACCACCACCACGCACAAGGCAGGTCATATTCTTGATTGCATCTACTCCAACCTAGAGACACTCAAGGTAAAAACACCCCAAGTATTAACATGGACAGACCACAGCTATATCCCTTTCGAATTCCCAGTGACAGCTAACACAGCTATAAATAACCTGGGTAGGAAGTTGTGTCTGCTCCAGGGGGAACCCTGCTGGAAAGACTTGATGGGACAACCGGAATTTCTAACCAGAGCAGTAGGATCCATGCCAGCTCCGATTGGAGACCCGACCAAGGACAGTCAGGCCTTCAGGGAATGGATGACTGCCCTAAGCACAGGAAAAAGGCTTTGCTGCACCAAAGCCGAGGGTCAGTAGGAAACAGAGGGGCATATTACCAACAACTAGCGATAATTTTTGTCTCTAACTTGTTTAGAGACAAAAATTATCGCCGCACATCGGCGATTTTTATCGCAGATAAACCTTGCTATTAGCAAGGTTTATCGCAAATGCGATAAAAAACGGCCGCAATGCATAAA
This sequence comes from Lissotriton vulgaris, assembly GCF_964263255.1. Lineage (NCBI taxonomy): Eukaryota > Metazoa > Chordata > Amphibia > Caudata > Salamandridae > Lissotriton > Lissotriton vulgaris. The sequence continues at coordinate 8,721 of NW_028240821.1, read as the reverse complement.
TATCGCTGAAAAGTCAGCGATATTCATGCATTATTGAGCAAATGCTCTTAGCCATGTTATCCACCTCCCATTGGATAACATGGCTAAGAACTGCTCAGGGCAGGTGTTAGCTTTTGGAGATATTCGCGCTTAGCGCGAATATCTCCAAAAGTTGGTAATAGGAGATAGCGATGTTAGGGACTGTTTCCAGTCACTAACATCTTGGCACGCCCACTTTGCATGTCATTAGTGATAAATATCACTGACATGCAAAGCGGGGCCCAGGATGGTCGCTATCTCCTATTAGCTGTCACTAACTGGTGTTAGCGCCAGCTTGGTAATAGGGAGATAATTTTATCTCCGCTTTCTTGGCTTTTAAAGCCAAAAAAGCGGAGATAAACCCCCTTGATAATATGCCCCAGAGACCTTCTGCCCCCTGGTTTTCCCCAACCCTGAAAGAAGAGCAAAGGAAGGTCAGGGCTCTTGAGCGGATATGGCGGATTAATTATACCGAATCTGATCAGAATCAGTATAAAATTGCCTGCCGCCTCTAACATGGGATGATAAAAATGGCCAAAAAGGAATATTACACGGAAGTAATAACAAAAAGTAATAATAAACAAAAAGAAATCTTTAATATTGTCAACACCTTCATTAACCCCACAACTATGCAGAGAGACATTCCCCCCTCTCAAACTCCATGCAATACCATTGCAGACTTTTTTGAGAATAAAATTCTAATGCTCACTAAAGATTTCCACCACCCTCTACCTGAAGAGGAGATTCTAATAAAAAGTGCAAACATAACGATGGACCGCATGTCCTCTTTCCAACCTGTTAGCCTAGAGGAATCCCGGACAGAAATCCTTAAGATAAAATCAGGCTCACCGTTCGACCCCTGCCCTCCGTTTGTTCTCCACACATTGATAGAGATTGCAAATCCTATCGTCAACAATATCATAAACTCCTCACTCAACTTAGGCTTAGTCCCTGAAGAATGGAAACTTGTAGCAGTTAAGCCCCTGCAAAAAATACTGTTACCAGACCCCACTACTCTCTCAAATCTGCGACCCATTTCCCTACTTCCTACTTTCTGTAAACTAACAGAAAAATCAGTAAATAAACAGCTAACTGCCTTTCTGGAGGCCAATAACATCTGGCACCCCAACCAAGCAGGTTTTAGAGCTCAGCACTCGACCGAGTCAGCTCTAATCTTTACCTCCGAAACACTCAGTGCCGCAATGGACCAGGGAAAGAAAGCACTTCTGGTACTCCTAGACCTGTCCTCGGCTTTCGACACGGTGCCCCATACCATCTTGGTTGACCGTCTAGCCGCGGCAAGAATAGCCAGAAGTGTACTGGGTTGGCTGAAAAGTTTCCTAGCAAATAGGCGACAAGTGGTCACCCTAGGCCAGTTCAGGTCAGAAGGAAAACTACTCAACTCAGGAGTGCCCCAGTGCTCCTGTCTGAGCCCGACGCTCTTCAATGTTTATATGGCCCCCCTGATTGCCCTCATATCATCCTTTGGCATAAATACCATCTCATATGCGGATGATACACAGCTCATCTTGGTAATGGAGGACGATACCTGTGAAGCTGAAGTCAAGCTTAAAGACTGCCTTAAAGCCACATTCCAATGGATGAACATGAACCATCTCAAATGCAACTCTGGGAAAACGGAGATCCTACCCTTTGGAAAAGGGAACATGTTCAACCCCACACTATGGTGGCCGGAGGACGCCATCGTCCCCCCAATCACTGCTCTCTCAGTCCGAAACTTAGGGATTAAATTCGACTCCTCCAAAAAATGTGCCAATGCAAAATATAATAAGACAATCGTGAATATAAATCTATAACAGCAGAGGATATATTTTCCGTTGTCTGTTAAATCTCCTCGGTGACACCTGGTGTGTTTGTTACATCCAGTGTGCCCGGGGATCAGACCGCACCTCTCCTGGACCTGGCCCAGGAACTGTGAGACCCCGCTCTGTCCGTCGTTGCCTCCGGCTGACTCGGTACCGGCACATTTTTTGCATCCTATGCAGTAGCATTACTATTTAGAACAGAGGCCCTGAAGAAAGCCTGGGTCCCTTTTTCCCATTAGGCTGAAACATGTTGGCCCCCATGCAGATATTTGGTTAAACTGCTATGATATTGCGCTGTTCTTGGTTTTAACAGGAAGAGGCCCTCTCTACTAAAAATTCCTACCTTTGGTCCTCTATCCTATTTTAATTCACCACTTTTATTATTTTTTGCACTGCACCTGATTCCATCAGACCAATACCACATGGTCCAACAGTGATTGCGGGTCGGAACCCTAATCCACCATAGGATACAATCTATGTCTCAATGATCCAGAGACACACGACCCTAAGGACGACCAAATGATAACATTGATCATTACAAGTCTTTGATGGGAATCCTACAAGAGTTTTGATCTACAATCACTGATGGCACCCTGCTTAAGATTTCTTGTCTTTCGTCAGAACTATTTAGTCTTGACGCGATCTCGATGTACTATGTTAGACGTCGGGTTAGTAAAAAAGGAATTTCCAAGATATTTTCCTGTAGAGACCCCTAGGTTTCCTTGTTGTTGATTTAGCTATATAGAGGGATACAACCTAGGCTATAAATATCCCTCAGGCCCTCCACTAACGTATTGTTATTTGTATATGCAGGCGCTAACAGAGCAGTCTGCCACAAACTGCAAATGGTGCAACATGCAGCGGCTAGACTGGTGTTAGGATGGAAAAGGAGGACCTCAGCCACAGCAGCAATGGACATTCTGCACTGGCTGCCAATCCACAAGCGGGTGCTTTTTAAAATCCTCCTAATTACCTTCAGGGCCTTCAATGGAAACGGACCTAGCTACATTCAGAGGATGTTCCAACACTATACTCCCTCGTTATGTCTGAGATCCCAAAATGCCAACCTCCTCACCATCCCCAAATTCAGACTTAAAACTAGAGGAGGAAAAGCTTTGGCAGTCTTGGGCTCCAAAGCGTGGAACATACTCCCACCACCCCTCCATCAAATCACCACAGAAACCGCTTTCAGAAAGGCCCTCAAAACCTGGATTTACACCTTATCTGACTCACAATGTAAAAACTTAATCTAAACCTACCAACCTATCTCACTACATGAACAAGGCCTTCTGTTTGCTCCTCTCTAAAGCGCCAAGATGCTCCCTGGAGTGTAGTCCGCGCTATACAAGAACCCTTTACATTACATTACATTACATTACATTACAACTTTCAGATCACTCACTCTGATAAAGCTTGTTCGAGTGGGCATGTCTGCCAATGGCAGAACTTTAGAGCTTTCCATCGGGTCTCCCCGGACATGCTGGCGCAGGCCCTACTTACTTATCCCTGCTAGCGGACAGGTATTCTAGAGACTGATTTGGAACACCTGCAGTCTTGGCTTGTCCAGCAATTAGACGAACTCGCTCCCTCCCAAGACGACCAAAAAGAATCTCACCGGGCTTCAGCTCCCTGGTTTTCTTCGGCTCTGGCGGAGAAGCGGCAGCAGTGTAAAAAAGCAGAAAGAGCATGGCGCCGCCATTACGATTTAGCTTGTAAGGAGATATACAGAGAATCTATTAAGGAATATCACCGCGACATCACCTCTGAACAAAAGTCTTATTTTGCAGGAAGAATTGAGGCAGCTACAAACTCCTGCAAAGAAATATTTCGGATAGTGAAGGAATTTACCTCTCCTTCTTGGTTTTTTTCCAAGAACTCGCACTCTGAACTTTGGGTTACTGAGTTAGCTGACTTTTTTGCCAGCAAAATCAAAACCATCCAGGCCTCTTTTGTATCTTCGGGGGTGGTCGCAGCTTCGGCTGTGTCTTTACCTGCATTGATGTCACGAATTTCCCTCCTCTTTCTTTTCAGGCCTCCTTGAATCTTCTATCGAAATTAAAATCAGGTTCCCCTCTCGACCCTTATCCTGCCAAATTTTTGGCAAAAGTAGCACAAGTGATTAACCCTCTAGTCAATCCGGTGCTCAATCTTTCCCTCAGCACAGGGGTGGTCCCACAGACATGGAAACAGGCCCTGATTCTGCCACTCCTAAAAAAAACTAATTTGGATCCCACGGCCCACGTTAACTACAGGCCCATTTCTCTTCTGCCTGCATTCGTGAAGATTGTGGAGAAACATGCCCATCTGACCCGTGCCAACTTCTTTGAGACTAACAATATCTTGCACAACTCACAGTCGGGTATCCGGTCTAACATGAGCACAGAGACGGCATTGTTGGAAGTCACGGAGGCCATCAAGGAAATCTTGGACTCCGGGGGCAAGGCGATGCTCGTGATGCTGGACCTCTCGGCGGCGTTTGACACCGTCCCCCATGGCCATCTCCTTTTAAGACTCCGGGAGATCGGCCTGAGGGGGGCGGTGTACAGTTGGTTTGAGTCTTTTCTGGCTGACCGCCAGCAAACGGTCTGGGCCCCCCGTTCTCTGCCACGGTGCCACCATTGGAGGTAGGATTTCCTCAGGGCTCAAATTTGAGCCCTACTCTTTTCAACATCTATATGGCCCCTCTGGCGGCACTGGCGGAGTCCCACGGAGCCCAGATCGTGTCGTACGCCGACGACACCCAGCTCCTCTTTGCCTGTAACAGGGACTCTGACTTTGACGGAGAGAGCATCCGAGGCTGCCTTGAGGCTGTGTTTGACTGGTTTCAGCTAAACAGCCTCAAGTGCAACTCTGATAAATCTGAGGTGCTTTTCTTCGGGTGCCCCTCTGACCTGAGGTGAAAGTCTGGGTGGCCGGCGGCCATGTGTCCTCCCTCGGCCGACTCTGCGGTGGCCAAAAATCTTGGAGTGCAGTTTGATAATAGCCTTACACTTAAATCTCAGGTACTGGGCCTAGTAGGCAAATGCTTTGGCCTCCTAAAAATGCTTAGGAAATTCCTGGCCCTATTATCTCTGGACCACAGAAGAATCACTGTGCAGGCATTGATAGGCTCTCGCCTGGACTACGCCAATGTGCTGTACCTTGGCCTCCCGGAATTCCTCCTAACGCGTTTGCAATTTGCCCAAAACTCGGCCGCGCGTGCCATCTTCGGCCTCCATCGGAGATCTAGTGCCAGTGATCTTTTAAAAATTCTTCACTGGCTTCCAATCAGAAGCATATTGCCTTTAAAGCGCTCACTTTGGCCTTTAAGGCACTTCATGGCACTGGTGATAAGTACATCAGTAAACGGATAGAGTTCTATCAGCCATCTAGGTCACTTAGGTCATCCTCCTTGGCCTTGGCCTCTGTGCCAGCTATTAGGCGTGCTCGCTGTGGCGGCCGCTCCTTTAAACATCTGGCACCACAGATGTGGAATGCCCTGCCTCGGTCTCTGAGGACGAATGACAGTCTCTTAGCGTCTAGGAAGGACCTTAAATCGTGGCTCTTTGTTCAGTAGGTCTCTTTTCCGCTCTGTACCGCCTTGGGTTTCTAGCGCCGGGACACTTCTCGGAGTAGCTGAGCGCTATATAAAACTCATTATAACATAACATAACATAACACACATCACTGTGGAGACTTGAATATGATGGTAATCACACATTATCACTGTGGGGACTTAAACGTCACTGTAATTACAAAATATATTTGTGAGGACTTGTACATGACTACAATCATGCACTATCTCTGTGTGCTATCCCTGTGCATTCCATTAATCACACGCTATCTCTGAGGGGACCTGGGCATGTCTATAACCACACGCTATCTCTGTGGGGAACTGGGCATGTCTATAATCACAAGCTATCACTGTGGGGACCTGGGCATGTCTGTAATCACACACATTCTCTTTGGCAACCGTGGTAATACTATAGTCACACACCATCTCTATGGGGACCAAGACATCTCTATAATCACACACTATCTCTGTGGGGACCTGGGCATGTCTATAATCACACACTATCTCTAAGGGGACCTGGGCCGGTCTGTAATCACACACTATCTCTGTGGGGACCTGGGCATGTCTATAATCACACACTATCTCTAAGGGGACCTGGACCGGTCTGTAATCACACACTATCTCTGTGGGGACCTGTGCATGTCTATAATCACACACTATCTCTGTGGGGACCTGGGCATGTCTATAATCACACACTATCTCTGTGGGGACCTCGGCATGTCTATAATCACACACTATCTCTGTGGGGACCTCGGCATGTCTATAATCACACACTATCTCTGTGGGGACCTGGACATGTCTATAATCACACACTATATCTGTGGGGACCTGGGCATGTCTATAATCACACACTATCTCTGTGGGGACCTGGACATGTCTATAATCACACACTATCTCTGTGGGGACCTGGGCATGTCTATAATCACACACTATCTCTGTGGGGACCTCGGCATGTCTATAATCACACACTATCTCTGTGGGGACCTGGGCATGTCTATAATCACACACTATCTCTGTGGGGACCTGGGCATGTCTATAATCACACACTATCTCTGTGGGGACCTCGGCATGTCTATAATCACACACTATCTCTGTGGGGACCTGGGCATGTCTATAATCACACACATTCTATTTGGTGACCGTGGTAATACTATAGTCACACACCATCTCTGTGGGTTACTTGAACATTCATTTAATTACACACAGTCTCTGTTTTGGCTTGAGCATCACCAGCTTTGCATTCTCTGTATGGGGCTTTGTGAATACTGAAAAGTAGTAAAGTTAGACTTTTGGTCTAAGTTTACATTGTTGAAACTGAAAAGTACAAAAAATAGATTATTTGTCTAAGTTTACCATTGTGAATAGGGCCCAATTTTAATGAGGACTTCAACACAATCATCTTTGTGCACTATCTCTGTGGGGACTTAACCATCACTATAATAACACTCTGTATTTGTATGGGATAAAACACTGTCTTTGTGGGGATTTGAACATCACTATAAAAACATACTATCTCTGTGGGGACTTGAGCTTTCAAGTAACTAAACACAAGCTCTGTTTCAACTTTAATCACTAGGGGGAGCCATGAGGCACAGAGTCAAGACTGATTTTCATATAGCTGGGTCTCAACTGGCGTGGCAAAGTGAGCTAAAGACCGATGATGGATTCAAACCAGATCTGTGACTGGGGGCGAGTGACTGAAAAGTTTCAGCACTCAGTCCTTCATCTCCTTATGTTTGTTTTGTTCGCCCCTATGTTGAGACCCAGACGTGGGCCCCTTGCTCATTTTGCCACTGGATTCAAGCTAGCCTGGCTGATGAGGGCTGTTATCCAAGTACCGGTCCCAGGATGCATGTTTTCTGTCCAGGGAAGACCTGGTTTGGCAGTTCGAGCTGGACTGTTCCCATGAGGCATAGGGCCAAGACTGATTTGCATATAGCTGGGGCTGATCTGGGGTGGTGAAGTTAGCTAAAGAACGATGATGGATTCAACCCAGATCTGTAACTGGGGCTGAGTGGCTGAAAGGTTTCACCACTCCGTCCATCATCTCCTTTTGTTTGCTTCGACTTGAACATCATCAGCTTCACATTCTCTTTATGGGGTTTTGTGAATTTTGAAAAGTAGTAAAGTTAGACTTTTGTTCGAAATTTACCTTTGTGAATACTGAAAAGTAGTAAAGTTAGACTTTTTGTCTACGTTTAGCTTTGTGAATCGGGCCCTATTTTAATGAGGACTTAAACACAATTACCTTCATGCACTATCTCTGTGGGGACTTAAACATTGCTATATTAACACACTTTCTTTGTGGGGATTTGGATAACACTGTAATAAAACACTATCTTTGTGGGGACTTGAACATCACTATAATAACACACCATCTCTGTGGGGACTTGAACATCTCTATAATAACACACTATCGTTGTGGGGACTTGAGCATTTCTATAATTACACACAACCTCTGTGTGGACTTGAACATCATTAGCTTCACATCCTTTATAATGGGGTCCAAGCCTTGAATGTACACACTATTTCAGTATCTCTGTGGGGATTTCTATTTTGGTAAAAATGTGAGCAGCTACTCAAGCTCTGGATTCCACTTGACCATATTCCTTTGTTCCATATGTTAATATCTGTATGTGTTAGTTCCCTAATCTCCTAAGATTTTAAGCACTAATAAATAGGTTAAATGCAGCTTGAAGTGTCTTTAATTAAGCATGATATGACATTTTCTGGCACATTAACATAATCTGCCTTTAATGTATACCCCTGTTATATATGCAGCAATTCATATATGAATATATTATCATTTTTTTTGGGTAAATATTGTTGCTAAAATAAACATTTAGCCGTGTGCCATCAACTGTATTCAACAACATATAGTGTTACAGACCAGGTCCCCACAAGGATGGTAGCACGTGTTCAAGTCCCCACAAGGATGGTGCTGTGCGCGCGATTAAATAACGATATATTTGCAAATTTGAAGCAGGATCCTGTATCATGAATTTTTTCTTAACATTTTTCTGTTAGTTGTGTGTTTTAAAAACATTGGGAAAGGTAAGTCCCCACAAGGCAGGTATTCACACATAGTCCCCACAAGGATGGTAACACGTGTATGTGTGTGTGTGCGTGTGTGTGTCTGTGTAAGAGGGCATTAGACAGCCTAAACTTAAGGAAAATGTATTAAATATTTAACGGTAACAAAACAATTGAAGTAATCCTGGTCCCCGATTATATAGGCTTGCAGCAAATTAGTTTTTGTTTTTTAAAGTCCTTTGTAGCCACATTGCATTAGTAGACCCAGAAACTAAGGCAGGATCAATTCAG
>NW_028240820.1:0-118000 GCF_964263255.1 Lissotriton vulgaris | reverse complement strand
TTGTTTTATGAAAAATGTGAGTGTGTTACTGCTAAAAAGTTGATTTAAATATCGTTTTTGGATAAGGGTGATTGCAATATTTCAATAAGTTAATTGAAATTTTCTTGGAAGATTAGGGAGAGTGGATGCCTAGAAAGATGTTTTTTTTAATTAGTTTTAGGTTTCAGAGAGTAGATTCCTGAAAAAAATGTGTTTGTTTTATGAAAAATGTGAGGGTGTTACTGCTAAAAAGTTGATTTAAATTTCGTTTTTGGATAAGGGTGATTGCAATACTTTAACAAGTCAATTGAAATGTTCTTGCACGATTAGGGACAGTGGATGCCTAGAAAGATGTTTTTTACAAATTCGTTATAGGTTCCAGAGAGTGGATTCCTGAAAAAAAAATTATTTGTTTCATGAAAAATGTGAGTGTGTTACTGCAAAAAAGTTGATTTAAATTTAGTTTCAGGATAAGCGTGAATGCATCATTTCAACAAGTTAATTGAAATTTTCTTGCACGATTAGGGAGAGAGGATGCATAGAAAGATGGTTTTTTTATATTTGTTTTAGGTTCCAGAGAGTTGATTCCTGAAAAAAATGTGTTTGTTTTATGAAAAATGTGAGTGTGTTACGGCTAAAAAGTTGATTTAAATTTCGTTTTTGAATAAGGGTGATTGCAATATTTCAACAAGTCAATTGAAATTTTCTTGCACGATTAGGGACAGTGGATGCCTAGAAAGATATTTTTTTAAAATTAGTTTTAGGTTTCAGAGAGTAGATTCCTGAAAAAAATGTGTTTGTTTTATGAAAAATGTGAGTGTGTTACTGCTAAAAAGTTGATTTAAATTTCGTTTTTGGATAAGGGTGATTGCAATATTTCAACAAGTTAATTGAAATTTTCTTGCACGATTAGGGACAGTGGATGCCTAGAAAGATGTTTTTTTAAAATTAGTTTTAGGTTCCAGAGAGTAGATTCCTGAAAAAAATGTGTTTGTTTTATGAAAAATGTGAGTGTGTTACTGCAAAAAAGTTGATTTAAATTTAGCTTCAGGATAGGCATGATTGCATTATTTCAACTAGTTAATTGAAATTTTCTTGCACGATTAGGGAGAGTGGATGCATAGAAAGATTTTTTTTTATATTTGTTTTAGGTTCCAGAGAGTTGATTCCTGAAAAAATGTGTTTGTTTTATGAAAAATGTGAGTGTGTTACGGCTAAAAAGTTGATTTAAATTTCGTTTTTGGATAAGGGTGATTGCAATATTTCAACAAGTCAATTGAAATTTTCTTGCACGATTAGGGACAGTGGATGCCTAGAGAGATGTTTTTTTAAAATTAGTTTTAGGTTTCAGAGAGTAGATTCCTGAAAAAAATGTGTTTGTTTTATGAAAAATGTGAGTGTGTTACTGCTAAAAAGTTGATTTAAATTTCGTTTTTGGATAAGGGTGATTGCAATATTTCAACAAGTCAATTGAAATTTTCTTGCACGATTAGGGACAGTGGATGCCTAGAAAGATGTTTTTTTAAAATTAGTTTTAGGTTCCAGAGAGTAGATTCCTGAAAAAAATGTGTTTGTTTTATGAAAAATGTGAGTGTGTTACTGCAAAAAAGTTGATTTAAATATCGTTTTTGGATAAGGGTGATTGCAATATTTCAACAAGTTAATTGAAATTTTCTTGCAAGATTAGGGAGAGTGGATGCCTAGAAAGATGTTTTTTACAAATTCGTTATAGGTTCCAGAGAGTGGATTCCTGAAAAAAAAATTATTTGTTTCATGAAAAATGTGAGTGTGTTACTGCAAAAAAGTTGATTTAAATTTAGTTTCAGGATAAGCGTGAATGCATCATTTCAACAAGTTAATTCAAATTTTCTTGCACGATTAGGGAGAGTGGATGCATAGAAAGATGTTTTTTTTATATTTGTTTTAGGTTCCAGAGAGTTGATTCCTGAAAAAAATGTGTTTGTTTTATGAAAAATATGAGTGTGTTACTGCTAAAAAGTTTATTTAAATTTAGCTTCAGGATAGGCATGATTGCATTATTTCAACTAGTTAATTGAAATTTTCTTGCACGATTAGGGACAATGGATGCCTAGAAAGATGTTTTTTTAAAATTAGTTTTAGGTTCCAGAGAGTAGATTCCTGAAAAAAATGTGTTTGTTTTATGAAAAATGTGAGTGTGTTACTGCTAAAAAGTTGATTTAAATTTCATTTTTGGATAAGGGTGATTGCAATATTTCAACAAGTCAATTGAAATTTTCTTGCACGATTAGGGACAGTGGATGCCTAGAAAGATGTTTTTTTAAAATTAGTTTTAGGTTCCAGAGAGTAGATTCCTGAAAAAAATGTGTTTGTTTTATGAAAAATGTGAGTGTGTTACTGCTAAAAAGTTGATTTAAATATCGTTTTTGGATAAGGGTGATTGCAATATTTCAATAAGTTAATTGAAATTTTCTTGGAAGATTAGGGAGAGTGGATGCCTAGAAAGATGTTTTTTTTAATTAGTTTTAGGTTTCAGAGAGTAGATTCCTGAAAAAAATGTGTTTGTTTTATGAAAAATGTGAGGGTGTTACTGCTAAAAAGTTGATTTAAATTTCGTTTTTGAATAAGGGTGATTGCAATATTTCTACAAGTCAATTGAAAATTTCTTGCACGATTAGGGACAGTGGATGCCTAGAAAGATTTCTTTTTTAAATTAGTATTAGGTTTCAGAGAGTAGATTCCTGAAAAAAATGTGTTTGTTTTATGAAAAATGTGAGGGTGTTACTGCTATAAAGTTGATTTAAATTTCGTTTTTGAATAAGGGTGATTGCAATATTTCAACAAGTCAATTGAAATTTTCTTGCACGATTAGGGACAGTGGATGCTTAGAAAGATGTTTTTTTTAAATCAGTTTTAGGTTCCAGAGAGTAGATTCCTGAAAAAAATGTGTTTTGTTTTATGAAAAATGTGAGTGTGTTACTGCTAAAAAGTTGATTTAAATTTCATTTTTGGATAAGGGTGATTGCAATATTTCAACAAGTCAATTGAAATTTTCTTGCACGATTAGGGACAGTGGATGCCTAGAAAGATGTTTTTTTTAAATTAGTTTTAGGTTCCAGAGAGTAGATTCCTGAAAAAAATTTGTTTGTTTTATGAAAAATGTGAGTGTGTTACTGCTAAAAAGTTGATTTAAATATCGTTTTTGGATAAGGGTGATTGCAATATTTCAATAAGTTAATTGAAATTTTCTTGGAAGATTAGGGAGAGTGGATTCCTAGAAAGATGTTTTTTTTATTAGTTTTAGGTTTCAGAGAGTAGATTCCTGAAAAAAATGTGTTTGTTTTATGAAAAATGTGAGGGTGTTACTGCTAAAAAGTTGATTTAAATTTCGTTTTTGAATAAGGGTGATTGCAATATTTCAACAAGTCAATTGAAATTTTCTTGCACGATTAGGGACAGTGGATGCCTAGAAAGATATTTTTTTTTAAATTAGTTTTAGGTTTCAGAGAGTAGATTCCTGAAAAAAATGTGTTTGTTTTATGAAAAATGTGAGTGTGTTACTGCTAAAAAGTTGATTTAAATTTCGTTTTTGGATAAGGGTGATTGCAATATTTCAACAAGTTAATTGAAATTTTCTTGCACGATTAGGGACAGTGGATGCCTAGAAAGATGTTTTTTTAAAATTAGTTTTAGGTTCCAGAGAGTAGATTCCTGAAAAAAATGTGTTTGTTTTATGAAAAATGTGAGTGTGTTACTGCTAAAAAGTTGATTTAAATTTCGTTTTTGGATAAGGGTGATTGCAATACTTCAACAAGTCAATTGAAATTTTCTTGCACGATTAGGGACAGTGGATGCATAGAAAGATTTCTTTTTTAAATTAGTATTAGTTTTCAGAGAGTAGATTCCTGAAAAAAATGTGTTTGTTTTATGAAAAATGTGAGGGTGTTACTGCTAAAAAGTTGATTTAAATTTCGTTTTTGAATAAGGGTGATTGCAATATTTCAACAAGTCAATTGAAATTTTCTTGCACGATTAGGGACAATGGATGCCTAGAAAGATGTTTTTTTAAAATTAGTTTTAGGTTCCAGAGAGTAGATTCCTGAAAAAAATGTGTTTGTTTTATGAAAAATGTGAGTGTGTTACTGCTAAAAAGTTGATTTAAATTTCGTTTTTGGATAAGGGTGATTGCAATACTTCAACAAGTCAATTGAAATTTTCTTCCACGATTAGGGACAGTGGATGCATAGAAAGATTTCTTTTTTAAATTAGTATTAGGTTTCAGAGAGTAGATTCCTGAAAAAAATGTGTTTGTTTTATGAAAAATGTGAGGGTGTTACTGCTAAAAAGTTGATTTAAATTTCGTTTTTGAATAAGGGTGATTGCAATATTTCAACAAGTCAATTGAAATTTTCTTGCACGATTAGGGACAGTGGATGCCTAGAAAGATGTTTTTTTAAAATTAGTTTTAGGTTCCAGAGAGTAGATTCCTGAAAAAAATGTGTTTGTTTTATGAAAAATGTGAGTGTGTTACTGCTAAAAAGTTGATTTAAATATCGTTTTTGGATAAGGGTGATTGCAATATTTCAATAAGTTAATTGAAATTTTCTTGGAAGATTAGGGAGAGTGGATGCCTAGAAAGATGTTTTTTTTAATTAGTTTTAGGTTTCAGAGAGTAGATTCCTGAAAAAAATGTGTTTGTTTTATGAAAAATGTGAGGGTGTTACTGCTAAAAAGTTGATTTAAATTTCGTTTTTGGATAAGGGTGATTGCAATACTTTAACAAGTCAATTGAAATTTTCTTGCACGATTAGGGACAGTGGATGCCTAGAAAGATGTTTTTTACAAATTCGTTATAGGTTCCAGAGAGTGGATTCCTGAAAAAAATGTGTTTGTTTTATGAAAAATGTGAGTGTGTTACTGCTAAAAAGTTGATTTAAATTTCGTTTTTGGATAAGGGTGATTGCAATACTTCAACAAGTCAATTGAAATTTTCTTGCACGATTAGGGACAGTGGATGCATAGAAAGATTTCTTTTTTAAATTAGTATTAGGTTTCAGAGAGTAGATTCCTGAAAAAAATGTGTTTGTTTTATGAAAAATGTGAGGGTGTTACTGCTAAAAAGTTGATTTAAATTTCGTTTTTGAATAAGGGTGATTGCAATATTTCAATAAGTCAATTGAAATTTTCTTGCACGATTAGGGACAGTGGATGCATAGAAAGATGTTTTTTTTAAATTAGTTTTAGGTTTCAGAGAGTAGATTCCTGAAAAAAATGTGTTTGTTTTATGAAAAATGTGAGTGTGTTACTGCTAAAAAGTTGATTTAAATTTCGTTTTTGGATAAGGGTGATTGCAATATTTCAATAAGTCAATTGAAATTTTCTTGCACGATTAGGGACAGTGGATGCCTAGAAAGATGTTTTTTAAAATTAGTTTTAGGTTCCAGAGAGTAGATTCCTGAAAAAAAATGTGTTTGTTTTATGAAAAATGTGAGTGTGTTACTGCTAAAAAGTTGATTTAAATTTCGTTTTTGGATAAGGGTGATTGCAATACTTCAACAAGTCAATTGAAATTTTCTTGCACGATTAGGGACAGTGGATGCCTAGAAAGATGTTTTTTACAAATTCGTTATAGGTTCCAGAGAGTGGATTCCTGAAAAAAAAATTATTTGTTTCATGAAAAATGTGAGTGTGTTACTGCAAAAAAGTTGATTTAAATTTAGTTTCAGGATAAGCGTGAATGCATCATTTCAACAAGTTAATTGAAATTTTCTTGCATGATTAGGGAGAGTGGATGCATAGAAAGATGTTTTTTTTATATTTGTTTTAGGTTCCAGAGAGTTGATTCCTGAAAAAAATGTGTTTGTTTTATGAAAAATGTGAGTGTGTTACGGCTAAAAAGTTAATTTAAATTTCATTTTTGGATAAGGGTGATTGCAATATTTCAACAAGTCAATTGAAATTTTCTTGCACGATTAGGGACAGTGGATGCCTAGAAAGATGTTTTTTTAAAATTAGTTTTAGGTTCCAGAGAGTAGATTCCTGAAAAAAATGTGTTTGTTTTATGAAAAATGTGAGTGTGCTACTGCTAAAAAGTTGATTTAAATATCGTTTTTGGATAAGGGTGATTGCAATATTTCAATAAGTTAATTGAAATTTTCTTGGAAGATTAGGGAGAGTGGATGCCTAGAAAGATGTTTTTTTTAATTAGTTTTAGGTTTCAGAGAGTAGATTCCTGAAAAAAATGTGTTTGTTTTATGAAAAATGTGAGGGTGTTACTGCTAAAAAGTTGATTTAAATTTCGTTTTTGAATAAGGGTGATTGCAATATTTCAACAAGTCAATTGGAATTTTCTTGCACGATTAGGGACAGTGGATGCCTAGAAAGATATTTTTTTAAAATTAGTTTTAGGTTTCAGAGAGTAGATTCCTGAAAAAAATTTGTTTGTTTTATGAAAAATGTGAGTGTGTTACTGCTAAAAAGTTGATTTAAATTTCGTTTTTGGATAAGGGTGATTGCAATATTTCAACAAGTTAATTGAAATTTTCTTGCACGATTAGGGACAGTGGATGCCTAGAAAGATGTTTTTTTAAAATTAGTTTTAGGTTCCAGAGAGTAGATTCCTGAAAAAAATGTGTTTGTACTATGAAAAATGTGAGTGTGTTACTGCTAAAAAGTTGATTTAAATTTCGTTTTTGGATAAGGGTGATTGCAATACTTCAACAAGTCAATTGAAATTTTCTTGCACGATTAGGGACAGTGGATGCATAGAAAGATTTCTTTTTTAAATTAGTATTAGGTTTCAGAGAGTAGATTCCTGAAAAAAATGTGTTTGTTTTATGAAAAATGTGAGGGTGTTACTGCTAAAAAGTTGATTTAAATTTCGTTTTTGAATAAGGGTGATTGCAATATTTCAACAAGTCAATTGAAATTTTCTTGCACGATTAGGGACAGTGGATGCCTAGAAAGATTTTTTTTTAAATTAGTTTTAGGTTCCAGAGAGTAGATTCCTGAAAAAAATTTGTTTGTTTTATGAAAAATGTGAGTGTGTTACTGCTAAAAAGTTGATTTAAATTTCATTTTTGGATAAGGGTGATTGCAATATTTCAACAAGTCAATTGAAATTTTCTTGCACGATTAGGGACAGTGGATGCCTAGAAAGATGTTTTTTTAAAATTAGTTTTAGGTTCCAGAGAGTAGATTCCTGAAAAAAATGTGTTTGTTTTATGAAAAATGTGAGTGTGTTACTGCAAAAAAGTTGATTTAAATATCGTTTTTGGATAAGGGTGATTGCAATATTTCAACAAGTTAATTGAAATTTTCTTGCAAGATTAGGGAGAGTGGATGCTTAGAAAGATGTTTTTTACAAATTCGTTATAGGTTCCAGAGAGTGGATTCCTGAAAAAAAAATTATTTGTTTCATGAAAAATGTGAGTGTGTTACTGCAAAAAAGTTGATTTAAATTTAGTTTCAGGATAAGCGTGAATGCATCATTTCAACAAGTTAATTGAAATTTTCTTGCACGATTAGGGAGAGTGGATGCATAGAAAGATGTTTTTTTTATATTTGTTTTAGGTTCCAGAGAGTTGATTCCTGAAAAAATGTGTTTCTTTTATGAAAAATGTGAGTGTGTTACTGCTAAAAATTTGATTTAAATTTCATTTTTGGATAAGGGTGATTGCAATATTTCAACAAGTCAATTGAAATTTTCGTGCACGATTAGGGACAGTGGATGCCTAGAAAGATGTTTTTTTAAAATTAGTTTTAGGTTCCAGAGAGTAGATTCCTGAAAAAAATGTGTTTGTTTTATGAAAAATGTGAGTGTGTTACTGCAAAAAAGTTGATTTAAATATTGTTTTTGGATAAGGGTGATTGCAATATTTCAACAAGTTAATTGAAATTTTCATGCAAGATTAGGGAGAGTGGATGCCTAGAAAGATGTTTTTTACAAATTCGTTATAGGTTCCAGAGAGTGGATTCCTGAAAAAAAAATTATTTGTTTCATGAAAAATGTGAGTGTGTTACTGCAAAAAAGTTGATTTAAATTTAGTTTCAGGATAAGCGTGAATGCATCATTTCAACAAGTTAATTCAAATTTTCTTGCACGATTAGGGAGAGTGGATGCATAGAAAGATTTTTTTTTATATTTGTTTTAGGTTCCAGAGAGTTGATTCCTGAAAAAAATGTGTTTGTTTTATGAAAAATATGAGTTTGTTACTGCTAAAAAGTTTATTTAAATTTAGCTTCAGGATAGGCATGATTGCATTATTTCAACTAGTTAATTGAAATTTTCTTGCACGATTAGGGAGAGTGGATGCATAGAAAGATTTCTTTTTTAAATTAGTATTAGGTTTCACAGAGTAGATTCCTGAAAAAAATTTGTTTGTTTTATGAAAAATGTGAGGGTGTTACTGCTAAAAAGTTGATTTAAATTTCGTTTTTGAATAAGGGTGATTGCAATATTTCAATAAGTCAATTGAAATTTTGTTGCACGATTAGGGACAGTGGATGCCTAGAAAGATGTTTTTTTAAAATTAGTTTTAGGTTTCAGAGAGTAGATTCCTGAAAAAAATGTGTTTGTTTTATGAAAAATGTGAGTGTGTTACTGCTAAAAAGTTGATTTAAATTTCGTTTTTGGATAAGGGTGATTGCAATATTTCAACAAGTCAATTGAAATTTTCTTGCACGATTAGGGACAGTGGATGCCTAGAAAGATGTTTTTTTAAAATTAGTTTTAGGTTCCAGAGAGTAGATTCCTGAAAAAAATGTGTTTGTTTTATGAAAAATGTGAGGGTGTTACTGCTAAAAAGTTGATTTAAATTTCGTTTTTGAATAAGGGTGATTGCAATATTTCAACAAGTCAATTGAAATTTTCTTGCACGATTAGGGACAGTGGATGCCTAGAAAGATGTTTTTTTAAAATTAGTTTTAGGTTCCAGAGAGTAGATTCCTGAAAAAAATGTGTTTGTTTTATGAAAAATGTGAGTGTGTTACTGCTAAAAAGTTGATTTAAATTTCATTTTTGGATAAGGGTGATTGCAATATTTCAACAAGTCAATTGAAATTTTCTTGCACGATTAGGGACAGTGGATGCCTAGAAAGATGTTTTTTTAAAATTAGTTTTAGGTTCCAGAGAGTAGATTCCTGAAAAAAATGTGTTTGTTTTATGAAAAATGTGAGTGTGTTACTGCTAAAAAGTTGATTTAAATATCGTTTTTGGATAAGGGTGATTGCAATATTTCAATAAGTTAATTGAAATTTTCTTGGAAGATTAGGGAGAGTGGATGCCTAGAAAGATGTTTTTTTTTAATTAGTTTTAGGTTTCAGAGAGTAGATTCCTGAAAAAAATGTGTTTGTTTTATGAAAAATGTGAGGGTGTTACTGCTAAAAAGTTGATTTAAATTTCGTTTTTGAATAAGGGTGATTGCAATATTTCAACAAGTCAATTGAAATTTTCTTGCACGATTAGGGACAGTGGATGCCTAGAAAGATATTTTTTTAAAATTAGTTTTAGGTTTCAGAGAGTAGATTCCTGAAAAAAATGTGTTTGTTTTATGAAAAATGTGAGAGTGTTACTGCTAAAAAGTTGATTTAAATTTCGTTTTTGGATAAGGGTGATTGCAATATTTCAACAAGTCAATTGAAATTTTCTTGCATGATTAGGGACAGTGGATGCCTAGAAAGATGTTTTTTTAAAATTAGTTTTAGGTTCCAGAGAGTAGATTCCTGAAAAAAATGTGTTTGTTTTATGAAAAATGTGAGTGTGTTACTGCTAAAAAGTTGATTTAAATTTCGTTTTTGGATAAGGGTGATTGCAATACTTCAACAAGTCAATTGAAATTTTCTTGCACGATTAGGGACAGTGGATGCATAGAAAGATTTCTTTTTTAAATTAGTATTAGGTTTCAGAGAGTAGATTCCTGAAAAAAATGTGTTTGTTTTATGAAAAATGTAAGGGTGTTACTGCTAAAAAGTTGATTTAAATTTCGTTTTTGAATAAGGGTGATTGCAATATTTCAACAAGTCAATTGAAATTTTCTTGCACGATTAGGGACAGTGGATGCCTAGAAAGATGTTTTTTTAAAATTAGTTTTAGGTTCCAGAGAGTAGATTCCTGAAAAAAATGTGTTTGTTTTATGAAAAATGTGAGTGTGTTACTGCTAAAAAGTTAATTTAAATTTCATTTTTGGATAAGGGTGATTGCAATATTTCAACAAGTCAATTGAAATTTTCTTGCACGATTAGGGACAGTGGATGCCTAGAAAGATGTTTTTTAAAAATTAGTTTTAGGTTCCAGAGAGTAGATTCCTGAAAAAAATGTGTTTGTTTTATGAAAAATGTGAGTGTGTTACTGCAAAAAAGTTGATTTAAATATCGTTTTTGGATAAGGGTGATTGCAATATTTCAACAAGTTAATTGAAATTTTCTTGCAAGATTAGGGAGAGTGGATGCCTAGAAAGATGTTTTTTACAAATTCGTTATAGGTTCCAGAGAGTGGATTCCTGAAAAAAAAATTATTTGTTTCATGAAAAATGTGAGTGTGTTACTGCAAAAAAGTTGATTTAAATTTAGTTTCAGGATAAGCGTGAATGCATCATTTCAACAAGTTAATTCAAATTTTCTTGCACGATTAGGGACAGTGGATGCCTAGAAAGATTTCTTTTTTAAATTAGTATTAGGTTTCAGAGAGTAGATTCCTGAAAAAAATGTGTTTGTTTTATGAAAAATGTAAGGGTGTTACTGCTAAAAAGTTGATTTAAATATCGTTTTTGGATAAGGGTGATTGCAATATTTCAATAAGTTAATTGAAATTTTCTTGGAAGATTAGGGAGAGTGGATGCCTAGAAAGATGTTTTTTTTAATTAGTTTTAGGTTTCAGAGAGTAGATTCCTGAAAAAACATGTGTTTGTTTTATGAAAAATGTGAGGGTGTTACTGCTAAAAAGTTGATTTAAATTTCGTTTTTGAATAAGGGTGATTGCAATATTTCTACAAGTCAATTGAAAATTTCTTGCACGATTAGGGACAGTGGATGCCTAGAAAGATTTCTTTTTTAAATTAGTATTAGGTTTCAGAGAGTAGATTCCTGAAAAAAATGTGTTTGTTTTATGAAAAATGTGAGGGTGTTACTGCTAAAAAGTTGATTTAAATTTCGTTTTTGAATAAGGGTGATTGCAATATTTCAACAAGTCAATTGAAATTTTCTTGCACGATTAGGGACAGTGGATGCTTAGAAAGATGTTTTTTTAAAATCAGTTTTAGGTTCCAGAGAGTAGATTCCTGAAAAAAATGTGTTTGTTTTATGAAAAATGTGAGTGTGTTACTGCTAAAAAGTTGATTTAAATTTCATTTTTGGATAAGGGTGATTGCAATATTTCAACAAGTCAATTGAAATTTTCTTGCACGATTAGGGACAGTGGATGCCTAGAAAGATGTTTTTTTAAAATTAGTTTTAGGTTCCAGAGAGTAGATTCCTGAAAAAAATGTGTTGGTTTTATGAAAAATGTGAGGGTGTTACTGCTAAAAAGTTGATTTAAATTTCGTTTTTGAATAAGGGTGATTGCAATATTTCAACAAGTCAATTGAAATTTTCTTGCACGATTAGGGACAGTGGATGCCTAGAAAGATGTTTTTTTAAAATTAGTTTTAGGTTCCAGAGAGTAGATTCCTGAAAAAAATGTGTTTGTTTTATGAAAAATGTGAATGTGTTACTGCTAAAAAGTTGATTTAAATTTCATTTTTGGATAAGGGTGATTGCAATATTTCAACAAGTCAATTGAAATTTTCTTGCACGATTAGGGACAGTGGATGCCTAGAAAGATGTTTTTTTTAAATTAGTTTTAGGTTCCAGAGAGTAGATTCCTGAAAAAAATGTGTTTGTTTTATGAAAAATGTGAGTGTGTTACTGCTAAAAAGTTGATTTAAATATCGTTTTTGGATAAGGGTGATTGCAATATTTCAATAAGTTAATTGAAATTTTCTTGGAAGATTAGGGAGAGTGGATGCCTAGAAAGATGTTTTTTTAATTAGTTTTAGGTTTCAGAGAGTAGATTCCTGAAAAAATGTGTTTGTTTTATGAAAAATGTGAGGGTGTTACTGCTAAAAAGTTGATTTAAATTTCGTTTTTGAATAAGGGTGATTGCAATATTTCAACAAGTCAATTGAAATTTTCTTGCACGATTAGGGACAGTGGATGCCTAGAAAGATATTTTTTTAAAATTAGTTTTAGGTTTCAGAGAGTAGATTCCTGAAAAAAATGTGTTTGTTTTATGAAAAATGTGAGTGTGTTACTGCTAAAAAGTTGATTTAAATTTCGTTTTTGGATAAGGGTGATTGCAATATTTCAACAAGTTAATTGAAATTTTCTTGCACGATTAGGGACAGTGGATGCCTAGAAAGATGTTTTTTTAAAATTAGTTTTAGGTTCCAGAGAGTAGATTCGTGAAAAAAATGTGTTTGTTTTATGAAAAATGTGAGTGTGTTACTGCTAAAAAGTTGATTTAAATTTCGTTTTTGGATAAGGGTGATTGCAATACTTCAACAAGTCAATTGAAATTTTCTTGCACGATTAGGGACAGTGGATGCATAGAAAGATTTCTTTTTTAAATTAGTATTAGTTTTCAGAGAGTAGATTCCTGAAAAAAATGTGTTTGTTTTATGAAAAATGTGAGGGTGTTACTGCTAAAAAGTTGATTTAAATTTCGTTTTTGAATAAGGGTGATTGCAATATTTCAACAAGTCAATTGAAATTTTCTTGCACGATTAGGGACAATGGATGCCTAGAAAGATGTTTTTTTAAAATTAGTTTTAGGTTCCAGAGAGTAGATTCCTGAAAAAAATGTGTTTGTTTTATGAAAAATGTGAGTGAGTTACTGCTAAAAAGTTGATTTAAATTTCGTTTTTGGATAAGGGTGATTGCAATACTTCAACAAGTCAATTGAAATTTTCTTGCACGATTAGGGACAGTGGATGCATAGAAAGATTTCTTTTTTAAATTAGTATTAGGTTTCAGAGAGTAGATTCCTGAAAAAAATGTGTTTGTTTTATGAAAAATGTGAGGGTGTTACTGCTAAAAAGTTGATTTAAATTTCGTTTTTGAATAAGGGTGATTGCAATATTTCAACAAGTCAATTGAAATTTTCTTGCACGATTAGGGACAGTGGATGCCTAGAAAGAAGTTTTTTTAAAATTAGTTTTAGGTTCCAGAGAGTAGATTCCTGAAAAAAATGTGTTTGTTTTATGAAAAATGTGAGTGTGTTACTGCTAAAAAGTTAATTTAAATTTCATTTTTGGATAAGGGTGATTGCAATATTTCAACAAGTCAATTGAAATTTTCTTGCACGATTAGGGACAGTGGATGCCTAGAAAGATGTTTTTTAAAAATTAGTTTTAGGTTCCAGAGAGTAGATTCCTGAAAAAAATGTGTTTGTTTTATGAAAAATGTGAGTGTGTTACTGCAAAAAAGTTGATTTAAATATCGTTTTTGGATAAGGGTGATTGCAATATTTCAACAAGTTAATTGAAATTTTCTTGCAAGATTGGGGAGAGTGGATGCCTAGAAAGATGTTTTTTACAAATTCGTTATAGGTTCCAGAGAGTGGATTCCTGAAAAAAAAATTATTTGTTTCATGAAAAATGTGAGTGTGTTACTGCAAAAAAGTTGATTTAAATTTAGTTTCAGGATAAGCGTGAATGCATCATTTCAACAAGTTAATTCAAATTTTCTTGCACGATTAGGGACAGTGGATGCCTAGAGAGATGTTTTTTTAAAATTAGTTTTAGGTTTCAGAGAGTAGATTCCTGAAAAAAATGTGTTTGTTTTATGAAAAATGTGAGTGTGTTACTGCTAAAAAGTTGATTTAAATTTCGTTTTTGGATAAGGGTGATTGCAATATTTCAACAAGTCAATTGAAATTTTCTTGCACGATTAGGGACAGTGGATGCCTAGAAAGATGTTTTTTTAAAATTAGTTTTAGGTTCCAGAGAGTAGATTCCTGAAAAAAATGTGTTTGTTTTATGAAAAATGTGAGTGTGTTACTGCTAAAAAGTTGATTTAAATTTCGTTTTTGGATAAGGGTGATTGCAATATTTCAACAAGTCAATTGAAATTTTCTTGCATGATTAGGGACAGTGGATGCCTAGAAAGATGTTTTTTTAAAATTAGTTTTAGGTTCCAGAGAGTAGATTCCTGAAAAAAATGTGTTTGTTTTATGAAAAATGTGAGTGTGTTACTGCTAAAAAGTTGATTTAAATTTCGTTTTTGGATAAGGGTGATTGCAATACTTCAACAAGTCAATTGAAATTTTCTTGCACGATTAGGGACAGTGGATGCATAGAAAGATTTCTTTTTTAAATTAGTATTAGGTTTCAGAGAGTAGATTCCTGAAAAAAATGTGTTTGGTTTATGAAAAATGTAAGGGTGTTACTGCTAAAAAGTTGATTTAAATTTCGTTTTTGAATAAGGGTGATTGCAATATTTCAACAAGTCAATTGAAATTTTCTTGCACGATTAGGGACAGTGGATGCCTAGAAAGATGTTTTTTTAAAATTAGTTTTAGGTTCCAGAGAGTAGATTCCTGAAAAAAATGTGTTTGTTTTATGAAAAATGTGAGTGTGTTACTGCTAAAAAGTTAATTTAAATTTCATTTTTGGATAAGGGTGATTGCAATATTTCAACAAGTCAATTGAAATTTTCTTGCACGATTAGGGACAGTGGATGCCTAGAAAGATGTTTTTTAAAAATTAGTTTTAGGTTCCAGAGAGTAGATTCCTGAAAAAAATGTGTTTGTTTTATGAAAAATGTGAGTGTGTTACTGCAAAAAAGTTGATTTAAATATCGTTTTTGGATAAGGGTGATTGCAATATTTCAACAAGTTAATTGAAATTTTCTTGCAAGATTAGGGAGAGTGGATGCCTAGAAAGATGTTTTTTACAAATTCGTTATAGGTTCCAGAGAGTGGATTCCTGAAAAAAAAATTATTTGTTTCATGAAAAATGTGAGTGTGTTACTGCAAAAAAGTTGATTTAAATTTAGTTTCAGGATAAGCGTGAATGCATCATTTCAACAAGTTAATTCAAATTTTCTTGCACGATTAGGGACAGTGGATGCCTAGAAAGATGTTTTTTTAAAATTAGTTTTAGGTTCCAGAGAGTAGATTCCTGAAAAAAATGTGTTTGTTTTATGAAAAATGTGAATGTGTTACTGCTAAAAAGTTGATTTAAATTTCATTTTTGGATAAGGGTGATTGCAATATTTCAACAAGTCAATTGAAATTTTCTTGCACGATTAGGGACAGTGGATGCCTAGAAAGATGTTTTTTTTAAATTAGTTTTAGGTTCCAGAGAGTAGATTCCTGAAAAAAATGTGTTTGTTTTATGAAAAATGTGAGTGTGTTACTGCTAAAAAGTTGATTTAAATATCGTTTTTGGATAAGGGTGATTGCAATATTTCAATAAGTTAATTGAAATTTTCTTGGAAGATTAGGGAGAGTGGATGCCTAGAAAGATGTTTTTTTAATTAGTTTTAGGTTTCAGAGAGTAGATTCCTGAAAAAATGTGTTTGTTTTATGAAAAATGTGAGGGTGTTACTGCTAAAAAGTTGATTTAAATTTCGTTTTTGAATAAGGGTGATTGCAATATTTCAACAAGTCAATTGAAATTTTCTTGCACGATTAGGGACAGTGGATGCCTAGAAAGATATTTTTTTAAAATTAGTTTTAGGTTTCAGAGAGTAGATTCCTGAAAAAAATGTGTTTGTTTTATGAAAAATGTGAGTGTGTTACTGCTAAAAAGTTGATTTAAATTTCGTTTTTGGATAAGGGTGATTGCAATATTTCAACAAGTCAATTGAAATTTTCTTGCACGATTAGGGACAGTGGATGCCTAGAAAGATGTTTTTTTAAAATTAGTTTTAGGTTCCAGAGAGTAGATTCCTGAAAAAAATGTGTTTGTTTTATGAAAAATGTGAGTGTGTTACTGCTAAAAAGTTGATTTAAATTTCGTTTTTGGATAAGGGTGATTGCAATATTTCAACAAGTCAATTGAAATTTTCTTGCATGATTAGGGACAGTGGATGCCTAGAAAGATGTTTTTTTAAAATTAGTTTTAGGTTCCAGAGAGTAGATTCCTGAAAAAAATGTGTTTGTTTTATGAAAAATGTGAGTGTGTTACTGCTAAAAAGTTGATTTAAATTTCGTTTTTGGATAAGGGTGATTGCAATACTTCAACAAGTCAATTGAAATTTTCTTGCACGATTAGGGACAGTGGATGCATAGAAAGATTTCTTTTTTAAATTAGTATTAGGTTTCAGAGAGTAGATTCCTGAAAAAAATGTGTTTGTTTTATGAAAAATGTAAGGGTGTTACTGCTAAAAAGTTGATTTAAATTTCGTTTTTGAATAAGGGTGATTGCAATATTTCAACAAGTCAATTGAAATTTTCTTGCACGATTAGGGACAGTGGATGCCTAGAAAGATGTTTTTTTAAAATTAGTTTTAGGTTCCAGAGAGTAGATTCCTGAAAAAAATGTGTTTGTTTTATAAAAAATGTGAGTGTGTTACTGCTAAAAAGTTAATTTAAATTTCATTTTTGGATAAGGGTGATTGCAATATTTCAACAAGTCAATTGAAATTTTCTTGCACGATTAGGGACAGTGGATGCCTAGAAAGATGTTTTTTAAAAATTAGTTTTAGGTTCCAGAGAGTAGATTCCTGAAAAAAATGTGTTTGTTTTATGAAAAATGTGAGTGTGTTACTGCAAAAAAGTTGATTTAAATATCGTTTTTGGATAAGGGTGATTGCAATATTTCAACAAGTTAATTGAAATTTTCTTGCAAGATTAGGGAGAGTGGATGCCTAGAAAGATGTTTTTTACAAATTCGTTATAGGTTCCAGAGAGTGGATTCCTGAAAAAAAAATTATTTGTTTCATGAAAAATGTGAGTGTGTTACTGCAAAAAAGTTGATTTAAATTTAGTTTCAGGATAAGCGTGAATGCATCATTTCAACAAGTTAATTCAAATTTTCTTGCACGATTAGGGACAGTGGATGCCTAGAAAGATGTTTTTTTAAAATTAGTTTTAGGTTCCAGAGAGTAGATTCCTGAAAAAAATGTGTTTGTTTTATGAAAAATGTGAATGTGTTACTGCTAAAAAGTTGATTTAAATTTCATTTTTGGATAAGGGTGATTGCAATATTTCAACAAGTCAATTGAAATTTTCTTGCACGATTAGGGACAGTGGATGCCTAGAAAGATGTTTTTTTAAAATTAGTTTTAGGTTCCAGAGAGTAGATTCCTGAAAAAAATGTGTTTGTTTTATGAAAAATGTGAGTGTGTTACTGCTAAAAAGTTGATTTAAATTTCGTTTTTGGATAAGGGTGATTGCAATATTTCAACAAGTCAATTGAAATTTTCTTGCATGATTAGGGACAGTGGATGCCTAGAAAGATGTTTTTTTAAAATTAGTTTTAGGTTCCAGAGAGTAGATTCCTGAAAAAAATGTGTTTGTTTTATGAAAAATGTGAGTGTGTTACTGCTAAAAAGTTGATTTAAATTTCGTTTTTGGATAAGGGTGATTGCAATACTTCAACAAGTCAATTGAAATTTTCTTGCACGATTAGGGACAGTGGATGCATAGAAAGATTTCTTTTTTAAATTAGTATTAGGTTTCAGAGAGTAGATTCCTGAAAAAAATGTGTTTGTTTTATGAAAAATGTAAGGGTGTTACTGCTAAAAAGTTGATTTAAATTTCGTTTTTGAATAAGGGTGATTGCAATATTTCAACAAGTCAATTGAAATTTTCTTGCACGATTAGGGACAGTGGATGCCTAGAAAGATGTTTTTTTAAAATTAGTTTTAGGTTCCAGAGAGTAGATTCCTGAAAAAAATGTGTTTGTTTTATGAAAAATGTGAGTGTGTTACTGCTAAAAAGTTAATTTAAATTTCATTTTTGGATAAGGGTGATTGCAATATTTCAACAAGTCAATTGAAATTTTCTTGCACGATTAGGGACAGTGGATGCCTAGAAAGATGTTTTTTAAAAATTAGTTTTAGGTTCCAGAGAGTAGATTCCTGAAAAAAATGTGTTTGTTTTATGAAAAATGTGAGTGTGTTACTGCAAAAAAGTTGATTTAAATATCGTTTTTGGATAAGGGTGATTGCAATATTTCAACAAGTTAATTGAAATTTTCTTGCAAGATTAGGGAGAGTGGATGCCTAGAAAGATGTTTTTTACAAATTCGTTATAGGTTCCAGAGAGTGGATTCCTGAAAAAAAAATTATTTGTTTCATGAAAAATGTGAGTGTGTTACTGCAAAAAAGTTGATTTAAATTTAGTTTCAGGATAAGCGTGAATGCATCATTTCAACAAGTTAATTCAAATTTTCTTGCACGATTAGGGACAGTGGATGCCTAGAAAGATGTTTTTTTAAAATTAGTTTTAGGTTCCAGAGAGTAGATTCCTGAAAAAAATGTGTTTGTTTTATGAAAAATGTGAATGTGTTACTGCTAAAAAGTTGATTTAAATTTCATTTTTGGATAAGGGTGATTGCAATATTTCAACAAGTCAATTGAAATTTTCTTGCACGATTAGGGACAGTGGATGCCTAGAAAGATGTTTTTTTTAAATTAGTTTTAGGTTCCAGAGAGTAGATTCCTGAAAAAAATGTGTTTGTTTTATGAAAAATGTGAGTGTGTTACTGCTAAAAAGTTGATTTAAATATCGTTTTTGGATAAGGGTGATTGCAATATTTCAATAAGTTAATTGAAATTTTCTTGGAAGATTAGGGAGAGTGGATGCCTAGAAAGATGTTTTTTTAATTAGTTTTAGGTTTCAGAGAGTAGATTCCTGAAAAAATGTGTTTGTTTTATGAAAAATGTGAGGGTGTTACTGCTAAAAAGTTGATTTAAATTTCGTTTTTGAATAAGGGTGATTGCAATATTTCAACAAGTCAATTGAAATTTTCTTGCACGATTAGGGACAGTGGATGCCTAGAAAGATATTTTTTTAAAATTAGTTTTAGGTTTCAGAGAGTAGATTCCTGAAAAAAATGTGTTTGTTTTATGAAAAATGTGAGTGTGTTACTGCTAAAAAGTTGATTTAAATTTCGTTTTTGGATAAGGGTGATTGCAATATTTCAACAAGTCAATTGAAATTTTCTTGCACGATTAGGGACAGTGGATGCCTAGAAAGATGTTTTTTTAAAATTAGTTTTAGGTTCCAGAGAGTAGATTCCTGAAAAAAATGTGTTTGTTTTATGAAAAATGTGAGTGTGTTACTGCTAAAAAGTTGATTTAAATTTCGTTTTTGGATAAGGGTGATTGCAATATTTCAACAAGTCAATTGAAATTTTCTTGCATGATTAGGGACAGTGGATGCCTAGAAAGATGTTTTTTTAAAATTAGTTTTAGGTTCCAGAGAGTAGATTCCTGAAAAA
Organism: Lissotriton vulgaris; assembly: GCF_964263255.1. Taxonomy (NCBI): domain Eukaryota; kingdom Metazoa; phylum Chordata; class Amphibia; order Caudata; family Salamandridae; genus Lissotriton; species Lissotriton vulgaris. The sequence goes on along the minus strand of NW_028240820.1, from coordinate 98,615 downwards.
AATGTGTTTGTTTTATGAAAAATGTGAGTGTGTTACTGCTAAAAAGTTGATTTAAATTTCGTTTTTGGATAAGGGTGATTGCAATACTTCAACAAGTCAATTGAAATTTTCTTGCACGATTAGGGACAGTGGATGCATAGAAAGATTTCTTTTTTAAATTAGTATTAGGTTTCAGAGAGTAGATTCCTGAAAAAAATGTGTTTGTTTTATGAAAAATGTAAGGGTGTTACTGCTAAAAAGTTGATTTAAATTTCGTTTTTGAATAAGGGTGATTGCAATATTTCAACAAGTCAATTGAAATTTTCTTGCACGATTAGGGACAGTGGATGCCTAGAAAGATGTTTTTTTAAAATTAGTTTTAGGTTCCAGAGAGTAGATTCCTGAAAAAAATGTGTTTGTTTTATGAAAAATGTGAGTGTGTTACTGCTAAAAAGTTAATTTAAATTTCATTTTTGGATAAGGGTGATTGCAATATTTCAACAAGTCAATTGAAATTTTCTTGCACGATTAGGGACAGTGGATGCCTAGAAAGATGTTTTTTAAAAATTAGTTTTAGGTTCCAGAGAGTAGATTCCTGAAAAAAATGTGTTTGTTTTATGAAAAATGTGAGTGTGTTACTGCAAAAAAGTTGATTTAAATATCGTTTTTGGATAAGGGTGATTGCAATATTTCAACAAGTTAATTGAAATTTTCTTGCAAGATTAGGGATAGTGGATGCCTAGAAAGATGTTTTTTACAAATTCGTTATAGGTTCCAGAGAGTGGATTCCTGAAAAAAAAATTATTTGTTTCATGAAAAATGTGAGTGTGTTACTGCAAAAAAGTTGATTTAAATTTAGTTTCAGGATAAGCGTGAATGCATCATTTCAACAAGTTAATTCAAATTTTCTTGCACGATTAGGGACAGTGGATGCCTAGAAAGATGTTTTTTTAAAATTAGTTTTAGGTTCCAGAGAGTAGATTCCTGAAAAAAATGTGTTTGTTTTATGAAAAATGTGAATGTGTTACTGCTAAAAAGTTGATTTAAATTTCATTTTTGGATAAGGGTGATTGCAATATTTCAACAAGTCAATTGAAATTTTCTTGCACGATTAGGGACAGTGGATGCCTAGAAAGATGTTTTTTTTTAATTAGTTTTAGGTTCCAGAGAGTAGATTCCTGAAAAAAATGTGTTTGTTTTATGAAAAATGTGAGTGTGTTACTGCTAAAAAGTTGATATAAATATCGTTTTTGGATAAGGGTGATTGCAATATTTCAATAAGTTAATTGAAATTTTCTTGGAAGATTAGGGAGAGTGGATGCCTAGAAAGATGTTTTTTTAATTAGTTTTAGGTTTCAGAGAGTAGATTCCTGAAAAAATGTGTTTGTTTTATGAAAAATGTGAGGGTGTTACTGCTAAAAAGTTGATTTAAATTTCGTTTTTGAATAAGGGTGATTGCAATATTTCAACAAGTCAATTGAAATTTTCTTGCACGATTAGGGACAGTGGATGCCTAGAAAGATATTTTTTTAAAATTAGTTTTAGGTTTCAGAGAGTAGATTCCTGAAAAAAATGTGTTTGTTTTATGAAAAATGTGAGTGTGTTACTGCTAAAAAGTTGATTTAAATTTCGTTTTTGGATAAGGGTGATTGCAATATTTCAACAAGTCAATTGAAATTTTCTTGCACGATTAGGGACAGTGGATGCCTAGAAAGATGTTTTTTTAAAATTAGTTTTAGGTTCCAGAGAGTAGATTCCTGAAAAAAATGTGTTTGTTTTATGAAAAATGTGAGTGTGTTACTGCTAAAAAGTTGATTTAAATTTCGTTTTTGGATAAGGGTGATTGCAATATTTCAACAAGTCAATTGAAATTTTCTTGCATGATTAGGGACAGTGGATGCCTAGAAAGATGTTTTTTTAAAATTAGTTTTAGGTTCCAGAGAGTAGATTCCTGAAAAAAATGTGTTTGTTTTATGAAAAATGTGAGTGTGTTACTGCTAAAAAGTTGATTTAAATTTCGTTTTTGGATAAGGGTGATTGCAATACTTCAACAAGTCAATTGAAATTTTCTTGCACGATTAGGGACAGTGGATGCATAGAAAGATTTCTTTTTTAAATTAGTATTAGGTTTCAGAGAGTAGATTCCTGAAAAAAATGTGTTTGTTTTATGAAAAATGTAAGGGTGTTACTGCTAAAAAGTTGATTTAAATTTCGTTTTTGAATAAGGGTGATTGCAATATTTCAACAAGTCAATTGAAATTTTCTTGCACGATTAGGGACAGTGGATGCCTAGAAAGATGTTTTTTTAAAATTAGTTTTAGGTTCCAGAGAGTAGATTCCTGAAAAAAATGTGTTTGTTTTATGAAAAATGTGAGTGTGTTACTGCTAAAAAGTTAATTTAAATTTCATTTTTGGATAAGGGTGATTGCAATATTTCAACAAGTCAATTGAAATTTTCTTGCACGATTAGGGACAGTGGATGCCTAGAAAGATGTTTTTTAAAAATTAGTTTTAGGTTCCAGAGAGTAGATTCCTGAAAAAAATGTGTTTGTTTTATGAAAAATGTGAGTGTGTTACTGCAAAAAAGTTGATTTAAATATCGTTTTTGGATAAGGGTGATTGCAATATTTCAACAAGTTAATTGAAATTTTCTTGCAAGATTAGGGAGAGTGGATGCCTAGAAAGATGTTTTTTACAAATTCGTTATAGGTTCCAGAGAGTGGATTCCTGAAAAAAAAATTATTTGTTTCATGAAAAATGTGAGTGTGTTACTGCAAAAAAGTTGATTTAAATTTAGTTTCAGGATAAGCGTGAATGCATCATTTCAACAAGTTAATTCAAATTTTCTTGCACGATTAGGGACAGTGGATGCCTAGAAAGATGTTTTTTTAAAATTAGTTTTAGGTTCCAGAGAGTAGATTCCTGAAAAAAATGTGTTTGTTTTATGAAAAATGTGAATGTGTTACTGCTAAAAAGTTGATTTAAATTTCATTTTTGGATAAGGGTGATTGCAATATTTCAACAAGTCAATTGAAATTTTCTTGCACGATTAGGGACAGTGGATGCCTAGAAAGATGTTTTTTTTAAATTAGTTTTAGGTTCCAGAGAGTAGATTCCTGAAAAAAATGTGTTTGTTTTATGAAAAATGTGAGTGTGTTACTGCTAAAAAGTTGATTTAAATATCGTTTTTGGATAAGGGTGATTGCAATATTTCAATAAGTTAATTGAAATTTTCTTGGAAGATTAGGGAGAGTGGATGCCTAGAAAGATGTTTTTTTAATTAGTTTTAGGTTTCAGAGAGTAGATTCCTGAAAAAATGTGTTTGTTTTATGAAAAATGTGAGGGTGTTACTGCTAAAAAGTTGATTTAAATTTCGTTTTTGAATAAGGGTGATTGCAATATTTCAACAAGTCAATTGAAATTTTCTTGCACGATTAGGGACAGTGGATGCCTAGAAAGATATTTTTTTAAAATTAGTTTTAGGTTTCAGAGAGTAGATTCCTGAAAAAAATGTGTTTGTTTTATGAAAAATGTGAGTGTGTTACTGCTAAAAAGTTGATTTAAATTTCGTTTTTGGATAAGGGTGATTGCAATATTTCAACAAGTCAATTGAAATTTTCTTGCACGATTAGGGACAGTTGATGCCTAGAAAGATGTTTTTTTAAAATTAGTTTTAGGTTCCAGAGAGTAGATTCCTGAAAAAAATGTGTTTGTTTTATGAAAAATGTGAGTGTGTTACTGCTAAAAAGTTGATTTAAATTTCGTTTTTGGATAAGGGTGATTGCAATATTTCAACAAGTCAATTGAAATTTTCTTGCATGATTAGGGACAGTGGATGCCTAGAAAGATGTTTTTTTAAAATTAGTTTTAGGTTCCAGAGAGTAGATTCCTGAAAAAAATGTGTTTGTTTTATGAAAAATGTGAGTGTGTTACTGCTAAAAAGTTGATTTAAATTTCGTTTTTGGATAAGGGTGATTGCAATACTTCAACAAGTCAATTGAAATTTTCTTGCACGATTAGGGACAGTGGATGCATAGAAAGATTTCTTTTTTAAATTAGTATTAGGTTTCAGAGAGTAGATTCCTGAAAAAAATGTGTTTGTTTTATGAAAAATGTAAGGGTGTTACTGCTAAAAAGTTGATTTAAATTTCGTTTTTGAATAAGGGTGATTGCAATATTTCAACAAGTCAATTGAAATTTTCTTGCACGATTAGGGACAGTGGATGCCTAGAAAGATGTTTTTTTAAAATTAGTTTTAGGTTCCAGAGAGTAGATTCCTGAAAAAAATGTGTTTGTTTTATGAAAAATGTGAGTGTGTTACTGCTAAAAAGTTAATTTAAATTTCATTTTTGGATAAGGGTGATTGCAATATTTCAACAAGTCAATTGAAATTTTCTTGCACGATTAGGGACAGTGGATGCCTAGAAAGATGTTTTTTAAAAATTAGTTTTAGGTTCCAGAGAGTAGATTCCTGAAAAAAATGTGTTTGTTTTATGAAAAATGTGAGTGTGTTACTGCAAAAAAGTTGATTTAAATATCGTTTTTGGATAAGGGTGATTGCAATATTTCAACAAGTTAATTGAAATTTTCTTGCAAGATTAGGGAGAGTGGATGCCTAGAAAGATGTTTTTTACAAATTCGTTATAGGTTCCAGAGAGTGGATTCCTGAAAAAAAAATTATTTGTTTCATGAAAAATGTGAGTGTGTTACTGCAAAAAAGTTGATTTAAATTTAGTTTCAGGATAAGCGTGAATGCATCATTTCAACAAGTTAATTCAAATTTTCTTGCACGATTAGGGACAGTGGATGCCTAGAAAGATGTTTTTTTAAAATTAGTTTTAGGTTCCAGAGAGTAGATTCCTGAAAAAAATGTGTTTGTTTTATGAAAAATGTGAATGTGTTACTGCTAAAAAGTTGATTTAAATTTCATTTTTGGATAAGGGTGATTGCAATATTTCAACAAGTCAATTGAAATTTTCTTGCACGATTAGGGACAGTGGATGCCTAGAAAGATGTTTTTTTTAAATTAGTTTTAGGTTCCAGAGAGTAGATTCCTGAAAAAAATGTGTTTGTTTTATGAAAAATGTGAGTGTGTTACTGCTAAAAAGTTGATTTAAATATCGTTTTTGGATAAGGGTGATTGCAATATTTCAATAAGTTAATTGAAATTTTCTTGGAAGATTAGGGAGAGTGGATGCCTAGAAAGATGTTTTTTTAATTAGTTTTAGGTTTCAGAGAGTAGATTCCTGAAAAAATGTGTTTGTTTTATGAAAAATGTGAGGGTGTTACTGCTAAAAAGTTGATTTAAATTTCGTTTTTGAATAAGGGTGATTGCAATATTTCAACAAGTCAATTGAAATTTTCTTGCACGATTAGGGACAGTGGATGCCTAGAAAGATATTTTTTTAAAATTAGTTTTAGGTTTCAGAGAGTAGATTCCTGAAAAAAATGTGTTTGTTTTATGAAAAATGTGAGTGTGTTACTGCTAAAAAGTTGATTTAAATTTCGTTTTTGGATAAGGGTGATTGCAATATTTCAACAAGTCAATTGAAATTTTCTTGCACGATTAGGGACAGTGGATGCCTAGAAAGATGTTTTTTTAAAATTAGTTTTAGGTTCCAGAGAGTAGATTCCTGAAAAAAATGTGTTTGTTTTATGAAAAATGTGAGTGTGTTACTGCTAAAAAGTTGATTTAAATTTCGTTTTTGGATAAGGGTGATTGCAATATTTCAACAAGTCAATTGAAATTTTCTTGCATGATTAGGGACAGTGGATGCCTAGAAAGATGTTTTTTTAAAATTAGTTTTAGGTTCCAGAGAGTAGATTCCTGAAAAAAATGTGTTTGTTTTATGAAAAATGTGAGTGTGTTACTGCTAAAAAGTTGATTTAAATTTCGTTTTTGGATAAGGGTGATTGCAATACTTCAACAAGTCAATTGAAATTTTCTTGCACGATTAGGGACAGTGGATGCATAGAAAGATTTCTTTTTTAAATTAGTATTAGGTTTCAGAGAGTAGATTCCTGAAAAAAATGTGTTTGTTTTATGAAAAATGTAAGGGTGTTACTGCTAAAAAGTTGATTTAAATTTCGTTTTTGAATAAGGGTGATTGCAATATTTCAACAAGTCAATTGAAATTTTCTTGCACGATTAGGGACAGTGGATGCCTAGAAAGATGTTTTTTTAAAATTAGTTTTAGGTTCCAGAGAGTAGATTCCTGAAAAAAATGTGTTTGTTTTATGAAAAATGTGAGTGTGTTACTGCTAAAAAGTTAATTTAAATTTCATTTTTGGATAAGGGTGATTGCAATATTTCAACAAGTCAATTGAAATTTTCTTGCACGATTAGGGACAGTGGATGCCTAGAAAGATGTTTTTTAAAAATTAGTTTTAGGTTCCAGAGAGTAGATTCCTGAAAAAAATGTGTTTGTTTTATGAAAAATGTGAGTGTGTTACTGCAAAAAAGTTGATTTAAATATCGTTTTTGGATAAGGGTGATTGCAATATTTCAACAAGTTAATTGAAATTTTCTTGCAAGATTAGGGAGAGTGGATGCCTAGAAAGATGTTTTTTACAAATTCGTTATAGGTTCCAGAGAGTGGATTCCTGAAAAAAAAATTATTTGTTTCATGAAAAATGTGAGTGTGTTACTGCAAAAAAGTTGATTTAAATTTAGTTTCAGGATAAGCGTGAATGCATCATTTCAACAAGTTAATTCAAATTTTCTTGCACGATTAGGGACAGTGGATGCCTAGAAAGATGTTTTTTTAAAATTAGTTTTAGGTTCCAGAGAGTAGATTCCTGAAAAAAATGTGTTTGTTTTATGAAAAATGTGAATGTGTTACTGCTAAAAAGTTGATTTAAATTTCATTTTTGGATAAGGGTGATTGCAATATTTCAACAAGTCAATTGAAATTTTCTTGCACGATTAGGGACAGTGGATGCCTAGAAAGATGTTTTTTTTAAATTAGTTTTAGGTTCCAGAGAGTAGATTCCTGAAAAAAATGTGTTTGTTTTATGAAAAATGTGAGTGTGTTACTGCTAAAAAGTTGATTTAAATATCGTTTTTGGATAAGGGTGATTGCAATATTTCAATAAGTTAATTGAAATTTTCTTGGAAGATTAGGGAGAGTGGATGCCTAGAAAGATGTTTTTTTAATTAGTTTTAGGTTTCAGAGAGTAGATTCCTGAAAAAATGTGTTTGTTTTATGAAAAATGTGAGGGTGTTACTGCTAAAAAGTTGATTTAAATTTCGTTTTTGAATAAGGGTGATTGCAATATTTCAACAAGTCAATTGAAATTTTCTTGCACGATTAGGGACAGTGGATGCCTAGAAAGATATTTTTTTAAAATTAGTTTTAGGTTCCAGAGAGTAGATTCCTGAAAAAAATGTGTTTGTTTTATGAAAAATGTGAGTGTGTTACTGCTAAAAAGTTAATTTAAATTTCATTTTTGGATAAGGGTGATTGCAATATTTCAACAAGTCAATTGAAATTTTCTTGCACGATTAGGGACAGTGGATGCCTAGAAAGATGTTTTTTAAAAATTAGTTTTAGGTTCCAGAGAGTAGATTCCTGAAAAAAATGTGTTTGTTTTATGAAAAATGTGAGTGTGTTACTGCAAAAAAGTTGATTTAAATATCGTTTTTGGATAAGGGTGATTGCAATATTTCAACAAGTTAATTGAAATTTTCTTGCAAGATTAGGGAGAGTGGATGCCTAGAAAGATGTTTTTTACAAATTCGTTATAGGTTCCAGAGAGTGGATTCCTGAAAAAAAAATTATTTGTTTCATGAAAAATGTGAGTGTGTTACTGCAAAAAAGTTGATTTAAATTTAGTTTCAGGATAAGCGTGAATGCATCATTTCAACAAGTTAATTCAAATTTTCTTGCACGATTAGGGACAGTGGATGCCTAGAAAGATGTTTTTTTAAAATTAGTTTTAGGTTCCAGAGAGTAGATTCCTGAAAAAAATGTGTTTGTTTTATGAAAAATGTGAATGTGTTACTGCTAAAAAGTTGATTTAAATTTCATTTTTGGATAAGGGTGATTGCAATATTTCAACAAGTCAATTGAAATTTTCTTGCACGATTAGGGACAGTGGATGCCTAGAAAGATGTTTTTTTAAAATTAGTTTTAGGTTCCAGAGAGTAGATTCCTGAAAAAAATGTGTTTGTTTTATGAAAAATGTGAGTGTGTTACTGCTAAAAAGTTGATTTAAATTTCGTTTTTGGATAAGGGTGATTGCAATATTTCAACAAGTCAATTGAAATTTTCTTGCATGATTAGGGACAGTGGATGCCTAGAAAGATGTTTTTTTAAAATTAGTTTTAGGTTCCAGAGAGTAGATTCCTGAAAAAAATGTGTTTGTTTTATGAAAAATGTGAGTGTGTTACTGCTAAAAAGTTGATTTAAATTTCGTTTTTGGATAAGGGTGATTGCAATACTTCAACAAGTCAATTGAAATTTTCTTGCACGATTAGGGACAGTGGATGCATAGAAAGATTTCTTTTTTAAATTAGTATTAGGTTTCAGAGAGTAGATTCCTGAAAAAAATGTGTTTGTTTTATGAAAAATGTAAGGGTGTTACTGCTAAAAAGTTGATTTAAATTTCGTTTTTGAATAAGGGTGATTGCAATATTTCAACAAGTCAATTGAAATTTTCTTGCACGATTAGGGACAGTGGATGCCTAGAAAGATGTTTTTTTAAAATTAGTTTTAGGTTCCAGAGAGTAGATTCCTGAAAAAAATGTGTTTGTTTTATGAAAAATGTGAGTGTGTTACTGCTAAAAAGTTAATTTAAATTTCATTTTTGGATAAGGGTGATTGCAATATTTCAACAAGTCAATTGAAATTTTCTTGCACGATTAGGGACAGTGGATGCCTAGAAAGATGTTTTTTAAAAATTAGTTTTAGGTTCCAGAGAGTAGATTCCTGAAAAAAATGTGTTTGTTTTATGAAAAATGTGAGTGTGTTACTGCAAAAAAGTTGATTTAAATATCGTTTTTGGATAAGGGTGATTGCAATATTTCAACAAGTTAATTGAAATTTTCTTGCAAGATTAGGGAGAGTGGATGCCTAGAAAGATGTTTTTTACAAATTCGTTATAGGTTCCAGAGAGTGGATTCCTGAAAAAAAAATTATTTGTTTCATGAAAAATGTGAGTGTGTTACTGCAAAAAAGTTGATTTAAATTTAGTTTCAGGATAAGCGTGAATGCATCATTTCAACAAGTTAATTCAAATTTTCTTGCACGATTAGGGACAGTGGATGCCTAGAAAGATGTTTTTTTAAAATTAGTTTTAGGTTCCAGAGAGTAGATTCCTGAAAAAAATGTGTTTGTTTTATGAAAAATGTGAATGTGTTACTGCTAAAAAGTTGATTTAAATTTCATTTTTGGATAAGGGTGATTGCAATATTTCAACAAGTCAATTGAAATTTTCTTGCACGATTAGGGACAGTGGATGCCTAGAAAGATGTTTTTTTTAAATTAGTTTTAGGTTCCAGAGAGTAGATTCCTGAAAAAAATGTGTTTGTTTTATGAAAAATGTGAGTGTGTTACTGCTAAAAAGTTGATTTAAATATCGTTTTTGGATAAGGGTGATTGCAATATTTCAATAAGTTAATTGAAATTTTCTTGGAAGATTAGGGAGAGTGGATGCCTAGAAAGATGTTTTTTTAATTAGTTTTAGGTTTCAGAGAGTAGATTCCTGAAAAAATGTGTTTGTTTTATGAAAAATGTGAGGGTGTTACTGCTAAAAAGTTGATTTAAATTTCGTTTTTGAATAAGGGTGATTGCAATATTTCAACAAGTCAATTGAAATTTTCTTGCACGATTAGGGACAGTGGATGCCTAGAAAGATATTTTTTTAAAATTAGTTTTAGGTTTCAGAGAGTAGATTCCTGAAAAAAATGTGTTTGTTTTATGAAAAATGTGAGTGTGTTACTGCTAAAAAGTTGATTTAAATTTCGTTTTTGGATAAGGGTGATTGCAATATTTCAACAAGTCAATTGAAATTTTCTTGCACGATTAGGGACAGTGGATGCCTAGAAAGATGTTTTTTTAAAATTAGTTTTAGGTTCCAGAGAGTAGATTCCTGAAAAAAATGTGTTTGTTTTATGAAAAATGTGAGTGTGTTACTGCTAAAAAGTTGATTTAAATTTCGTTTTTGGATAAGGGTGATTGCAATATTTCAACAAGTCAATTGAAATTTTCTTGCATGATTAGGGACAGTGGATGCCTAGAAAGATGTTTTTTTAAAATTAGTTTTAGGTTCCAGAGAGTAGATTCCTGAAAAAAATGTGTTTGTTTTATGAAAAATGTGAGTGTGTTACTGCTAAAAAGTTGATTTAAATTTCGTTTTTGGATAAGGGTGATTGCAATACTTCAACAAGTCAATTGAAATTTTCTTGCACGATTAGGGACAGTGGATGCATAGAAAGATTTCTTTTTTAAATTAGTATTAGGTTTCAGAGAGTAGATTCCTGAAAAAAATGTGTTTGTTTTATGAAAAATGTAAGGGTGTTACTGCTAAAAAGTTGATTTAAATTTCGTTTTTGAATAAGGGTGATTGCAATATTTCAACAAGTCAATTGAAATTTTCTTGCACGATTAGGGACAGTGGATGCCTAGAAAGATGTTTTTTTAAAATTAGTTTTAGGTTCCAGAGAGTAGATTCCTGAAAAAAATGTGTTTGTTTTATGAAAAATGTGAGTGTGTTACTGCTAAAAAGTTAATTTAAATTTCATTTTTGGATAAGGGTGATTGCAATATTTCAACAAGTCAATTGAAATTTTCTTGCACGATTAGGGACAGTGGATGCCTAGAAAGATGTTTTTTAAAAATTAGTTTTAGGTTCCAGAGAGTAGATTCCTGAAAAAAATGTGTTTGTTTTATGAAAAATGTGAGTGTGTTACTGCAAAAAAGTTGATTTAAATATCGTTTTTGGATAAGGGTGATTGCAATATTTCAACAAGTTAATTGAAATTTTCTTGCAAGATTAGGGAGAGTGGATGCCTAGAAAGATGTTTTTTACAAATTCGTTATAGGTTCCAGAGAGTGGATTCCTGAAAAAAAAATTATTTGTTTCATGAAAAATGTGAGTGTGTTACTGCAAAAAAGTTGATTTAAATTTAGTTTCAGGATAAGCGTGAATGCATCATTTCAACAAGTTAATTCAAATTTTCTTGCACGATTAGGGACAGTGGATGCCTAGAAAGATGTTTTTTTAAAATTAGTTTTAGGTTCCAGAGAGTAGATTCCTGAAAAAAATGTGTTTGTTTTATGAAAAATGTGAATGTGTTACTGCTAAAAAGTTGATTTAAATTTCATTTTTGGATAAGGGTGATTGCAATATTTCAACAAGTCAATTGAAATTTTCTTGCACGATTAGGGACAGTGGATGCCTAGAAAGATGTTTTTTTTTAATTAGTTTTAGGTTCCAGAGAGTAGATTCCTGAAAAAAATGTGTTTGTTTTATGAAAAATGTGAGTGTGTTACTGCTAAAAAGTTGATTTAAATATCGTTTTTGGATAAGGGTGATTGCAATATTTCAATAAGTTAATTGAAATTTTCTTGGAAGATTAGGGAGAGTGGATGCCTAGAAAGATGTTTTTTTAATTAGTTTTAGGTTTCAGAGAGTAGATTCCTGAAAAAATGTGTTTGTTTTATGAAAAATGTGAGGGTGTTACTGCTAAAAAGTTGATTTAAATTTCGTTTTTGAATAAGGGTGATTGCAATATTTCAACAAGTCAATTGAAATTTTCTTGCACGATTAGGGACAGTGGATGCCTAGAAAGATATTTTTTTAAAATTAGTTTTAGGTTTCAGAGAGTAGATTCCTGAAAAAAATGTGTTTGTTTTATGAAAAATGTGAGTGTGTTACTGCTAAAAAGTTGATTTAAATTTCGTTTTTGGATAAGGGTGATTGCAATATTTCAACAAGTCAATTGAAATTTTCTTGCACGATTAGGGACAGTGGATGCCTAGAAAGATGTTTTTTTAAAATTAGTTTTAGGTTCCAGAGAGTAGATTCCTGAAAAAAATGTGTTTGTTTTATGAAAAATGTGAGTGTGTTACTGCTAAAAAGTTGATTTAAATTTCGTTTTTGGATAAGGGTGATTGCAATATTTCAACAAGTCAATTGAAATTTTCTTGCATGATTAGGGACAGTGGATGCCTAGAAAGATGTTTTTTTAAAATTAGTTTTAGGTTCCAGAGAGTAGATTCCTGAAAAAAATGTGTTTGTTTTATGAAAAATGTGAGTGTGTTACTGCTAAAAAGTTGATTTAAATTTCGTTTTTGGATAAGGGTGATTGCAATACTTCAACAAGTCAATTGAAATTTTCTTGCACGATTAGGGACAGTGGATGCATAGAAAGATTTCTTTTTTAAATTAGTATTAGGTTTCAGAGAGTAGATTCCTGAAAAAAATGTGTTTGTTTTATGAAAAATGTAAGGGTGTTACTGCTAAAAAGTTGATTTAAATTTCGTTTTTGAATAAGGGTGATTGCAATATTTCAACAAGTCAATTGAAATTTTCTTGCACGATTAGGGACAGTGGATGCCTAGAAAGATGTTTTTTTAAAATTAGTTTTAGGTTCCAGAGAGTAGATTCCTGAAAAAAATGTGTTTGTTTTATGAAAAATGTGAGTGTGTTACTGCTAAAAAGTTAATTTAAATTTCATTTTTGGATAAGGGTGATTGCAATATTTCAACAAGTCAATTGAAATTTTCTTGCACGATTAGGGACAGTGGATGCCTAGAAAGATGTTTTTTAAAAATTAGTTTTAGGTTCCAGAGAGTAGATTCCTGAAAAAAATGTGTTTGTTTTATGAAAAATGTGAGTGTGTTACTGCAAAAAAGTTGATTTAAATATCGTTTTTGGATAAGGGTGATTGCAATATTTCAACAAGTTAATTGAAATTTTCTTGCAAGATTAGGGAGAGTGGATGCCTAGAAAGATGTTTTTTACAAATTCGTTATAGGTTCCAGAGAGTGGATTCCTGAAAAAAAAATTATTTGTTTCATGAAAAATGTGAGTGTGTTACTGCAAAAAAGTTGATTTAAATTTAGTTTCAGGATAAGCGTGAATGCATCATTTCAACAAGTTAATTCAAATTTTCTTGCACGATTAGGGACAGTGGATGCCTAGAAAGATGTTTTTTTAAAATTAGTTTTAGGTTCCAGAGAGTAGATTCCTGAAAAAAATGTGTTTGTTTTATGAAAAATGTGAATGTGTTACTGCTAAAAAGTTGATTTAAATTTCATTTTTGGATAAGGGTGATTGCAATATTTCAACAAGTCAATTGAAATTTTCTTGCACGATTAGGGACAGTGGATGCCTAGAAAGATGTTTTTTTTAAATTAGTTTTAGGTTCCAGAGAGTAGATTCCTGAAAAAAATGTGTTTGTTTTATGAAAAATGTGAGTGTGTTACTGCTAAAAAGTTGATTTAAATATCGTTTTTGGATAAGGGTGATTGCAATATTTCAATAAGTTAATTGAAATTTTCTTGGAAGATTAGGGAGAGTGGATGCCTAGAAAGATGTTTTTTTAATTAGTTTTAGGTTTCAGAGAGTAGATTCCTGAAAAAATGTGTTTGTTTTATGAAAAATGTGAGGGTGTTACTGCTAAAAAGTTGATTTAAATTTCGTTTTTGAATAAGGGTGATTGCAATATTTCAACAAGTCAATTGAAATTTTCTTGCACGATTAGGGACAGTGGATGCCTAGAAAGATATTTTTTTAAAATTAGTTTTAGGTTTCAGAGAGTAGATTCCTGAAAAAAATGTGTTTGTTTTATGAAAAATGTGAGTGTGTTACTGCTAAAAAGTTGATTTAAATTTCGTTTTTGGATAAGGGTGATTGCAATATTTCAACAAGTCAATTGAAATTTTCTTGCACGATTAGGGACAGTTGATGCCTAGAAAGATGTTTTTTTAAAATTAGTTTTAGGTTCCAGAGAGTAGATTCCTGAAAAAAATGTGTTTGTTTTATGAAAAATGTGAGTGTGTTACTGCTAAAAAGTTGATTTAAATTTCGTTTTTGGATAAGGGTGATTGCAATATTTCAACAAGTCAATTGAAATTTTCTTGCATGATTAGGGACAGTGGATGCCTAGAAAGATGTTTTTTTAAAATTAGTTTTAGGTTCCAGAGAGTAGATTCCTGAAAAAAATGTGTTTGTTTTATGAAAAATGTGAGTGTGTTACTGCTAAAAAGTTGATTTAAATTTCGTTTTTGGATAAGGGTGATTGCAATACTTCAACAAGTCAATTGAAATTTTCTTGCACGATTAGGGACAGTGGATGCATAGAAAGATTTCTTTTTTAAATTAGTATTAGGTTTCAGAGAGTAGATTCCTGAAAAAAATGTGTTTGTTTTATGAAAAATGTAAGGGTGTTACTGCTAAAAAGTTGATTTAAATTTCGTTTTTGAATAAGGGTGATTGCAATATTTCAACAAGTCAATTGAAATTTTCTTGCACGATTAGGGACAGTGGATGCCTAGAAAGATGTTTTTTTAAAATTAGTTTTAGGTTCCAGAGAGTAGATTCCTGAAAAAAATGTGTTTGTTTTATGAAAAATGTGAGTGTGTTACTGCTAAAAAGTTAATTTAAATTTCATTTTTGGATAAGGGTGATTGCAATATTTCAACAAGTCAATTGAAATTTTCTTGCACGATTAGGGACAGTGGATGCCTAGAAAGATGTTTTTTAAAAATTAGTTTTAGGTTCCAGAGAGTAGATTCCTGAAAAAAATGTGTTTGTTTTATGAAAAATGTGAGTGTGTTACTGCAAAAAAGTTGATTTAAATATCGTTTTTGGATAAGGGTGATTGCAATATTTCAACAAGTTAATTGAAATTTTCTTGCAAGATTAGGGAGAGTGGATGCCTAGAAAGATGTTTTTTACAAATTCGTTATAGGTTCCAGAGAGTGGATTCCTGAAAAAAAAATTATTTGTTTCATGAAAAATGTGAGTGTGTTACTGCAAAAAAGTTGATTTAAATTTAGTTTCAGGATAAGCGTGAATGCATCATTTCAACAAGTTAATTCAAATTTTCTTGCACGATTAGGGACAGTGGATGCCTAGAAAGATGTTTTTTTAAAATTAGTTTTAGGTTCCAGAGAGTAGATTCCTGAAAAAAATGTGTTTGTTTTATGAAAAATGTGAATGTGTTACTGCTAAAAAGTTGATTTAAATTTCATTTTTGGATAAGGGTGATTGCAATATTTCAACAAGTCAATTGAAATTTTCTTGCACGATTAGGGACAGTGGATGCCTAGAAAGATGTTTTTTTTAAATTAGTTTTAGGTTCCAGAGAGTAGATTCCTGAAAAAAATGTGTTTGTTTTATGAAAAATGTGAGTGTGTTACTGCTAAAAAGTTGATTTAAATATCGTTTTTGGATAAGGGTGATTGCAATATTTCAATAAGTTAATTGAAATTTTCTTGGAAGATTAGGGAGAGTGGATGCCTAGAAAGATGTTTTTTTAATTAGTTTTAGGTTTCAGAGAGTAGATTCCTGAAAAAATGTGTTTGTTTTATGAAAAATGTGAGGGTGTTACTGCTAAAAAGTTGATTTAAATTTCGTTTTTGAATAAGGGTGATTGCAATATTTCAACAAGTCAATTGAAATTTTCTTGCACGATTAGGGACAGTGGATGCCTAGAAAGATATTTTTTTAAAATTAGTTTTAGGTTTCAGAGAGTAGATTCCTGAAAAAAATGTGTTTGTTTTATGAAAAATGTGAGTGTGTTACTGCTAAAAAGTTGATTTAAATTTCGTTTTTGGATAAGGGTGATTGCAATATTTCAACAAGTCAATTGAAATTTTCTTGCACGATTAGGGACAGTGGATGCCTAGAAAGATGTTTTTTTAAAATTAGTTTTAGGTTCCAGAGAGTAGATTCCTGAAAAAAATGTGTTTGTTTTATGAAAAATGTGAGTGTGTTACTGCTAAAAAGTTGATTTAAATTTCGTTTTTGGATAAGGGTGATTGCAATATTTCAACAAGTCAATTGAAATTTTCTTGCATGATTAGGGACAGTGGATGCCTAGAAAGATGTTTTTTTAAAATTAGTTTTAGGTTCCAGAGAGTAGATTCCTGAAAAAAATGTGTTTGTTTTATGAAAAATGTGAGTGTGTTACTGCTAAAAAGTTGATTTAAATTTCGTTTTTGGATAAGGGTGATTGCAATACTTCAACAAGTCAATTGAAATTTTCTTGCACGATTAGGGACAGTGGATGCATAGAAAGATTTCTTTTTTAAATTAGTATTAGGTTTCAGAGAGTAGATTCCTGAAAAAAATGTGTTTGTTTTATGAAAAATGTAAGGGTGTTACTGCTAAAAAGTTGATTTAAATTTCGTTTTTGAATAAGGGTGATTGCAATATTTCAACAAGTCAATTGAAATTTTCTTGCACGATTAGGGACAGTGGATGCCTAGAAAGATGTTTTTTTAAAATTAGTTTTAGGTTCCAGAGAGTAGATTCCTGAAAAAAATGTGTTTGTTTTATGAAAAATGTGAGTGTGTTACTGCTAAAAAGTTAATTAAAATTTCATTTTTGGATAAGGGTGATTGCAATATTTCAACAAGTCAATTGAAATTTTCTTGCACGATTAGGGACAGTGGATGCCTAGAAAGATGTTTTTTAAAAATTAGTTTTAGGTTCCAGAGAGTAGATTCCTGAAAAAAATGTGTTTGTTTTATGAAAAATGTGAGTGTGTTACTGCAAAAAAGTTGATTTAAATATCGTTTTTGGATAAGGGTGATTGCAATATTTCAACAAGTTAATTGAAATTTTCTTGCAAGATTAGGGAGAGTGGATGCCTAGAAAGATGTTTTTTACAAATTCGTTATAGGTTCCAGAGAGTGGATTCCTGAAAAAAAAATTATTTGTTTCATGAAAAATGTGAGTGTGTTACTGCAAAAAAGTTGATTTAAATTTAGTTTCAGGATAAGCGTGAATGCATCATTTCAACAAGTTAATTCAAATTTTCTTGCACGATTAGGGACAGTGGATGCCTAGAAAGATGTTTTTTTAAAATTAGTTTTAGGTTCCAGAGAGTAGATTCCTGAAAAAAATGTGTTTGTTTTATGAAAAATGTGAATGTGTTACTGCTAAAAAGTTGATTTAAATTTCATTTTTGGATAAGGGTGATTGCAATATTTCAACAAGTCAATTGAAATTTTCTTGCACGATTAGGGACAGTGGATGCCTAGAAAGATGTTTTTTTTAAATTAGTTTTAGGTTCCAGAGAGTAGATTCCTGAAAAAAATGTGTTTGTTTTATGAAAAATGTGAGTGTGTTACTGCTAAAAAGTTGATTTAAATATCGTTTTTGGATAAGGGTGATTGCAATATTTCAATAAGTTAATTGAAATTTTCTTGGAAGATTAGGGAGAGTGGATGCCTAGAAAGATGTTTTTTTAATTAGTTTTAGGTTTCAGAGAGTAGATTCCTGAAAAAATGTGTTTGTTTTATGAAAAATGTGAGGGTGTTACTGCTAAAAAGTTGATTTAAATTTCGTTTTTGAATAAGGGTGATTGCAATATTTCAACAAGTCAATTGAAATTTTCTTGCACGATTAGGGACAGTGGATGCCTAGAAAGATATTTTTTTAAAATTAGTTTTAGGTTTCAGAGAGTAGATTCCTGAAAAAAATGTGTTTGTTTTATGAAAAATGTGAGTGTGTTACTGCTAAAAAGTTGATTTAAATTTCGTTTTTGGATAAGGGTGATTGCAATATTTCAACAAGTCAATTGAAATTTTCTTGCACGATTAGGGACAGTGGATGCCTAGAAAGATGTTTTTTTAAAATTAGTTTTAGGTTCCAGAGAGTAGATTCCTGAAAAAAATGTGTTTGTTTTATGAAAAATGTGAGTGTGTTACTGCTAAAAAGTTGATTTAAATTTCGTTTTTGGATAAGGGTGATTGCAATATTTCAACAAGTCAATTGAAATTTTCTTGCATGATTAGGGACAGTGGATGCCTAGAAAGATGTTTTTTTAAAATTAGTTTTAGGTTCCAGAGAGTAGATTCCTGAAAAAAATGTGTTTGTTTTATGAAAAATGTGAGTGTGTTACTGCTAAAAAGTTGATTTAAATTTCGTTTTTGGATAAGGGTGATTGCAATACTTCAACAAGTCAATTGAAATTTTCTTGCACGATTAGGGACAGTGGATGCATAGAAAGATTTCTTTTTTAAATTAGTATTAGGTTTCAGAGAGTAGATTCCTGAAAAAAATGTGTTTGTTTTATGAAAAATGTAAGGGTGTTACTGCTAAAAAGTTGATTTAAATTTCGTTTTTGAATAAGGGTGATTGCAATATTTCAACAAGTCAATTGAAATTTTCTTGCACGATTAGGGACAGTGGATGCCTAGAAAGATGTTTTTTTAAAATTAGTTTTAGGTTCCAGAGAGTAGATTCCTGAAAAAAATGTGTTTGTTTTATGAAAAATGTGAGTGTGTTACTGCTAAAAAGTTAATTTAAATTTCATTTTTGGATAAGGGTGATTGCAATATTTCAACAAGTCAATTGAAATTTTCTTGCACGATTAGGGACAGTGGATGCCTAGAAAGATGTTTTTTAAAAATTAGTTTTAGGTTCCAGAGAGTAGATTCCTAAAAAAAATGTGTTTGTTTTATGAAAAATGTGAGTGTGTTACTGCAAAAAAGTTGATTTAAATATCGTTTTTGGATAAGGGTGATTGCAATATTTCAACAAGTTAATTGAAATTTTCTTGCAAGATTAGGGAGAGTGGATGCCTAGAAAGATGTTTTTTACAAATTCGTTATAGGTTCCAGAGAGTGGATTCCTGAAAAAAAAATTATTTGTTTCATGAAAAATGTGAGTGTGTTACTGCAAAAAAGTTGATTTAAATTTAGTTTCAGGATAAGCGTGAATGCATCATTTCAACAAGTTAATTCAAATTTTCTTGCACGATTAGGGACAGTGGATGCCTAGAAAGATGTTTTTTTAAAATTAGTTTTAGGTTCCAGAGAGTAGATTCCTGAAAAAAATGTGTTTGTTTTATGAAAAATGTGAATGTGTTACTGCTAAAAAGTTGATTTAAATTTCATTTTTGGATAAGGGTGATTGCAATATTTCAACAAGTCAATTGAAATTTTCTTGCACGATTAGGGACAGTGGATGCCTAGAAAGATGTTTTTTTTAAATTAGTTTTAGGTTCCAGAGAGTAGATTCCTGAAAAAAATGTGTTTGTTTTATGAAAAATGTGAGTGTGTTACTGCTAAAAAGTTGATTTAAATATCGTTTTTGGATAAGGGTGATTGCAATATTTCAATAAGTTAATTGAAATTTTCTTGGAAGATTAGGGAGAGTGGATGCCTAGAAAGATGTTTTTTTAATTAGTTTTAGGTTTCAGAGAGTAGATTCCTGAAAAAAATGTGTTTGTTTTATGAAAAATGTGAGTGTGTTACTGCTAAAAATTTGATTTAAATTTCGTTTTTGAATAAGGGTGATTGCAATATTTCAACAAGTCAATTGAAATTTTCTTGCACGATTAGGGACAGTGGATGCCTAGAAAGATATTTTTTTAAAATTAGTTTTAGGTTTCAGAGAGTAGATTCCTGAAAAAAATGTGTTTGTTTTATGAAAAATGTGAGTGTGTTACTGCTAAAAAGTTGATTTAAATTTCGTTTTTGGATAAGGGTGATTGCAATATTTCAACAAGTCAATTGAAATTTTCTTGCACGATTAGGGACAGTGGATGCCTAGAAAGATGTTTTTTTAAAATTAGTTTTAGGTTCCAGAGAGTAGATTCCTGAAAAAAATGTGTTTGTTTTATGAAAAATGTGAGTGCGTTACTGCTAAAAAGTTGATTTAAATTTCGTTTTTGGATAAGGGTGATTGCAATATTTCAACAAGTCAATTGAAATTTTCTTGCATGATTAGGGACAGTGGATGCCTAGAAAGATGTTTTTTTAAAATTAGTTTTAGGTTCCAGAGAGTAGATTCCTGAAAAAAATGTGTTTGTTTTATGAAAAATGTGAGTGTGTTACTGCTAAAAAGTTGATTTAAATTTCGTTTTTGGATAAGGGTGATTGCAATACTTCAACAAGTCAATTGAAATTTTCTTGCACGATTAGGGACAGTGGATGCATAGAAAGATTTCTTTTTTAAATTAGTATTAGGTTTCAGAGAGTAGATTCCTGAAAAAAATGTGTTTGTTTTATGAAAAATGTAAGGGTGTTACTGCTAAAAAGTTGATTTAAATTTCGTTTTTGAATAAGGGTGATTGCAATATTTCAACAAGTCAATTGAAATTTTCTTGCACGATTAGGGACAGTGGATGCCTAGAAAGATGTTTTTTTAAAATTAGTTTTAGGTTCCAGAGAGTAGATTCCTGAAAAAAATGTGTTTGTTTTATGAAACATGTGAGTGTGTTACTGCTAAAAAGTTAATTTAAATTTCATTTTTGGATAAGGGTGATTGCAATATTTCAACAAGTCAATTGAAATTTTCTTGCACGATTAGGGACAGTGGATGCCTAGAAAGATGTTTTTTAAAAATTAGTTTTAGGTTCCAGAGAGTAGATTCCTGAAAAAAATGTGTTTGTTTTATGAAAAATGTGAGTGTGTTACTGCAAAAAAGTTGATTTAAATATCGTTTTTGGATAAGGGTGATTGCAATATTTCAACAAGTTAATTGAAATTTTCTTGCAAGATTAGGGAGAGTGGATGCCTAGAAAGATGTTTTTTACAAATTCGTTATAGGTTCCAGAGAGTGGATTCCTGAAAAAAAAATTATTTGTTTCATGAAAAATGTGAGTGTGTTACTGCAAAAAAGTTGATTTAAATTTAGTTTCAGGATAAGCGTGAATGCATCATTTCAACAAGTTAATTCAAATTTTCTTGCACGATTAGGGACAGTGGATGCCTAGAAAGATGTTTTTTTAAAATTAGTTTTAGGTTCCAGAGAGTAGATTCCTGAAAAAAATGTGTTTGTTTTATGAAAAATGTGAGTGTGTTACTGCTAAAAAGTTGATTTAAATATCGTTTTTGGATAAGGGTGATTGCAATATTTCAATAAGTTAATTGAAATTTTCTTGGAAGATTAGGGAGAGTGGATGCCTAGAAAGATGTTTTTTGTAATTAGTTTTAGGTTTCAGAGAGTAGATTCCTGAAAAAAAATGTGTTTGTTTTATGAAAAATGTGAGGGTGTTACTGCTAAAAAGTTGATTTAAATTTAGTTTCAGGATAAGCGTGAATGCATCATTTCAACAAGTTAATTCAAATTTTCTTGCACGATTAGGGAGAGTGGATGCATAGAAAGATCTTTTTTTATATTTGTTTTAGGTTCCAGAGAGTTGATTCCTGAAAAAAATGTGTTTGTTTTATGAAAAATATGAGTGTGTTACTGCTAAAAAGTTTATTTAAATTTAGCTTCAGGATAGGCATGATTGCATTATTTCAACTAGTTAATTGAAATTTTCTTGCACGATTAGGGAGAGTGGATGCATAGAAAGATTTTTTTTTTATATTTGTTTTAGGTTCCAGAGAGTTGATTCCTGAAAAAATGTGTTTGTTTTATGAAAAATGTGAGTGTGTTACTGCTAAAAAGTTGATTTAAATTTCGTTTTTGGATAAGGGTGATTGCAATATTTCAACAAGTCAATTGAAATTTTCTTGCACGATTAGGGACAGTGGATGCCTAGAGAGATGTTTTTTTAAAATTAGTTTTAGGTTTCAGAGAGTAGATTCCTGAAAAAAATGTGTTTGTTTTATGAAAAATGTGAGTGTGTTACTGCTAAAAAGTTGATTTAAATTTCGTTTTTGGATAAGGGTGATTGCAATATTTCAACAAGTCAATTGAAATTTTCTTGCACGATTAGGGACAGTGGATGCCTAGAAAGATGTTTTTTTAAAATTAGTTTTAGGTTCCAGAGAGTAGATTCCTGAAAAAAATGTGTTTGTTTTATGAAAAATGTGAGTGTGTTACTGCTAAAAAGTTGATTTAAATTTCGTTTTTGGATAAGGGTGATTGCAATACTTCAACAAGTCAATTGAAATTTTCTTGCACGATTAGGGACAGTGGATGCATAGAAAGATTTCTTTTTTAAATTAGTATTAGGTTTCAGAGAGTAGATTCCTGAAAGAAATGTGTTTGTTTTATGAAAAATGTGAGGGTGTTACTGCTAAAAAGTTGATTTAAATTTCGTTTTTGAATAAGGGTGATTGCAATATTTCAATAAGTCAGTTGAAATTTTCTTGCACGATTAGGGACAGTGGATGCATAGAAAGATGTTTTTTTTAAATTAGTTTTAGGTTTCAGAGAGTAGATTCCTGAAAAAAATGTGTTTGTTTTATGAAAAATGTGAGTGTGTTACTGCTAAAAAGTTGATTTAAATTTCGTTTTTGGATAAGGGTGATTGCAATATTTCAACAAGTCAATTGAAATTTTCTTGCACGATTAGGGACAGTGGATGCCTAGAAAGATGTTTTTTAAAAATTAGTTTTAGGTTCCAGAGAGTAGATTCCTGAAAAAAATGTGTTTGTTTTATGAAAAATGTGAGTGTGTTACTGCAAAAAAGTTGATTTAAATATCGTTTTTGGATAAGGGTGATTGCAATATTTCAACAAGTTAATTGAAATTTTCTTGCAAGATTGGGGAGAGTGGATGCCTAGAAAGATGTTTTTTACAAATTCGTTATAGGTTCCAGAGAGTGGATTCCTGAAAAAAAATTATTTGTTTCATGAAAAATGTGAGTGTGTTACTGCAAAAAAGTTGATTTAAATTTAGTTTCAGGATAAGCGTGAATGCATCATTTCAACAAGTTAATTCAAATTTTCTTGCACGATTAGGGAGAGTGGATGCATAGAAAGATCTTTTTTTTATATTTGTTTTAGGTTCCAGAGAGTTGATTCCTGAAAAAAATGTGTTTGTTTTATGAAAAATATGAGTGTGTTACTGCTAAAAAGTTTATTTAAATTTAGCTTCAGGATAGGCATGATTGCATTTATTCAACTAGTTAATTGAAATTTTCTTGCACGATTAGGGAGAGTGGATGCATAGAAAGATTTTTTTTATATATTTGTTTTAGGTTCCAGAGAGTTGATTCCTGAAAAAATGTGTTTGTTTTATGAAAAATGTGAGTGTGTTACTGCTAAAAAGTTGATTTAAATTTCGTTTTTGGATAAGGGTGATTGCAATATTTCAACAAGTCAATTGAAATTTTCTTGCACGATTAGGGACAGTGGATGCCTAGAGAGATGTTTTTTTAAAATTAGTTTTAGGTTTCAGAGAGTAGATTCCTGAAAAAAATGTGTTTGTTTTATGAAAAATGTGAGTGTGTTACTGCTAAAAAGTTGATTTAAATTTCGTTTTTGGATAAGGGTGATTGCAATATTTCAACAAGTCAATTGAAATTTTCTTGCACGATTAGGGACAGTGGATGCCTAGAAAGATGTTTTTTTAAAATTAGTTTTAGGTTCCAGAGAGTAGATTCCTGAAAAAAATGTGTTTGTTTTATGAAAAATGTGAGTGTGTTACTGCTAAAAAGTTGATTTAAATTTCGTTTTTGGATAAGGGTGATTGCAATACTTCAACAAGTTAATTGAAATTTTCTTGCACGATTAGGGAGAGTGGATGCATAGAAAGATGTTTTTTTTATATTTGTTTTAGGTTCCAGAGAGTTGATTCCTGAAAAAAATGTGTTTGTTTTATGAAAAATGTGAGTGTGTTACTGCTAAAAAGTTGATTTAAATTTCATTTTTGGATAAGGGTGATTGCAAGATTTCAACAAGTCAATTGAAATTTTCTTGCAAGATTAGGGAGAGTGGATGCCTAGAAAGATGTTTTTTACAAATTCGTTATAGGTTCCAGAGAGTGGATTCCTGAAAAAAAAATTATTTGTTTCATGAAAAATGTGAGTGTGTTACTGCAAAAAAGTTGATTTAAATTTAGTTTCAGGATAAGCGTGAATGCATCATTTCAACAAGTTAATTCAAATTTTCTTGCACGATTAGGGACAGTGGATGCCTAGAAAGATTTCTTTTTTAAATTAGTATTAGGTTTCAGAGAGTAGATTCCTGAAAAAAATGTGTTTGTTTTATGAAAAATGTAAGGGTGTTACTGCTAAAAAGTTGATTTAAATATCGTTTTTGGATAAGGGTGATTGCAATATTTCAATAAGTTAATTGAAATTTTCTTGGAAGATTAGGGAGAGTGGATGCCTAGAAAGATGTTTTTTTTAATTAGTTTTAGGTTTCAGAGAGTAGATTCCTGAAAAAAATGTGTTTGTTTTATGAAAAATGTGAGGGTGTTACTGCTAAAAAGTTGATTTAAATTTCGTTTTTGAATAAGGGTGATTGCAATATTTCTACAAGTCAATTGAAAATTTCTTGCACGATTAGGGACAGTGGATGCCTAGAAAGATTTCTTTTTTAAATTAGTATTAGGTTTCAGAGAGTAGATTCCTGAAAAAAATGTGTTTGTTTTATGAAAAATGTGAGGGTGTTACTGCTAAAAAGTTGATTTAAATTTCGTTTTTGAATAAGGGTGATTGCAATATTTCAACAAGTCAATTGAAATTTTCTTGCACGATTAGGGACAGTGGATGCTTAGAAAGTTTTTTTTTTAAAATCAGTTTTAGGTTCCAGAGAGTAGATTCCTGAAAAAAATGTGTTTGTTTTATGAAAAATGTGAGTGTGTTACTGCTAAAAAGTTGATTTAAATTTCATTTTTGGATAAGGGTGATTGCAATATTTCAACAAGTCAATTGAAATTTTCTTGCACGATTAGGGACAGTGGATGCCTAGAAAGATGTTTTTTTAAAATTAGTTTTAGGTTCCAGAGAGTAGATTCCTGAAAAAAATGTGTTGGTTTTATGAAAAATGTGAGTGTGTTACTGCTAAAAAGTTGATTTAAATTTCATTTTTGGATAAGGGTGATTGCAATATTTCAACAAGTCAATTGAAATTTTCTTGCACGATTAGGGACAGTGGATGCCTAGAAAGATGTTTTTTTTAAATTAGTTTTAGGTTCCAGAGAGTAGATTCCTGAAAAAAATGTGTTTGTTTTATGAAAAATGTGAGTGTGTTACTGCTAAAAAGTTGATTTAAATATCGTTTTTGGATAAGGGTGATTGCAATATTTCAATAAGTTAATTGAAATTTTCTTGGAAGATTAGGGAGAGTGGATGCCTAGAAAGATGTTTTTTTAATTAGTTTTAGGTTTCAGAGAGTAGATTCCTGAAAAAAATGTGTTTGTTTTATGAAAAATGTGAGGGTGTTACTGCTAAAAAGTTGATTTAAATTTCGTTTTTGAATAAGGGTGATTGCAATATTTCAACAAGTCAATTGAAATTTTCTTGCACGATTAGGGACAGTGGATGCCTAGAAAGATATTTTTTTTAAATTAGTTTTAGGTTTCAGAGAGTAGATTCCTGAAAAAAATGTGTTTGTTTTATGAAAAATGTGAGTGTGTTACTGCTAAAAAGTTGATTTAAATTTCGTTTTTGGATAAGGGTGATTGCAATATTTCAACAAGTTAATTGAAATTTTCTTGCACGATTAGGGACAGTGGATGCCTAGAAAGATGTTTTTTTAAAATTAGTTTTAGGTTCCAGAGAGTAGATTCGTGAAAAAAATGTGTTTGTTTTATGAAAAATGTGAGTGTGTTACTGCTAAAAAGTTGATTTAAATTTCGTTTTTGGATAAGGGTGATTGCAATACTTCAACAAGTCAATTGAAATTTTCTTGCACGATTAGGGACAGTGGATGCATAGAAAGATTTCTTTTTTAAATTAGTATTAGTTTTCAGAGAGTAGATTCCTGAAAAAAATGTGTTTGTTTTATGAAAAATGTGAGTGTGTTACTGCTAAAAAGTTGATTTAAATATCGTTTTTGGATAAGGGTGATTGCAATATTTCAATAAGTTAATTGAAATTTTCTTGGAAGATTAGGGAGAGTGGATGCCTAGAAAGATGTTTTTTTAATTAGTTTTAGGTTTCAGAGAGTAGATTCCTGAAAAAAATGTGTTTGTTTTATGAAAAATGTGAGTGTGTTACTGCTAAAAAGTTGATTTAAATTTCGTTTTTGAATAAGGGTGATTGCAATATTTCAACAAGTCAATTGAAATTTTCTTGCACGATTAGGGACAGTGGATGCCTAGAAAGATATTTTTTTAAAATTAGTTTTAGGTTTCAGAGAGTAGATTCCTGAAAAAAATGTGTTTGTTTTATGAAAAATGTGAGTGTGTTACTGCTAAAAAGTTGATTTAAATTTCGTTTTTGGATAAGGGTGATTGCAATATTTCAACAAGTTAATTGAAATTTTCTTGCACGATTAGGGACAGTGGATGCCTAGAAAGATGTTTTTTTTAAATTAGTTTTAGGTTCCAGAGAGTAGATTCGTGAAAAAAATGTGTTTGTTTTATGAAAAATGTGAGTGTGTTACTGCTAAAAAGTTGATTTAAATTTCGTTTTTGGATAAGGGTGATTGCAATACTTCAACAAGTCAATTGAAATTTTCTTGCACGATTAGGGACAGTGGATGCATAGAAAGATTTCTTTTTTAAATTAGTATTAGTTTTCAGAGAGTAGATTCCTGAAAAAAATGTGTTTGTTTTATGAAAAATGTGAGGGTGTTACTGCTAAAAAGTTGATTTAAATTTCGTTTTTGAATAAGGGTGATTGCAATATTTCAACAAGTCAATTGAAATTTTCTTGCACGATTAGGGACAATGGATGCCTAGAAAGATGTTTTTTTAAAATTAGTTTTAGGTTCCAGAGAGTAGATTCCTGAAAAAAATGTGTTTGTTTTATGAAAAATGTGAGTGTGTTACTGCTAAAAAGTTGATTTAAATTTCGTTTTTGGATAAGGGTGATTGCAATACTTCAACAAGTCAATTGAAATTTTCTTGCACGATTAGGGACAGTGGATGCATAGAAAGATTTCTTTTTTAAATTAGTATTAGGTTTCAGAGAGTAGATTCCTGAAAAAAATGTGTTTGTTTTATGAAAAATGTGAGGGTGTTACTGCTAAAAAGTTGATTTAAATTTCGTTTTTGAATGAGGGTGATTGCAATATTTCAACAAGTCAATTGAAATTTTCTTGCACGATTAGGGACAGTGGATGCCTAGAAAGATGTTTTTTTAAAATTAGTTTTAGGTTCCAGAGAGTAGATTCCTGAAAAAAATGTGTTTGTTTTATGAAAAATGTGAGTGTGTTACTGCTAAAAAGTTAATTTAAATTTCATTTTTGGATAAGGGTGATTGCAATATTTCAACAAGTCAATTGAAATTTTCTTGCACGATTAGGGACAGTGGATGCCTAGAAAGATGTTTTTTAAAAATTAGTTTTAGGTTCCAGAGAGTAGATTCCTGAAAAAAATGTGTTTGTTTTATGAAAAATGTGAGTGTGTTACTGCAAAAAAGTTGATTTAAATATCGTTTTTGGATAAGGGTGATTGCAATATTTCAACAAGTTAATTGAAATTTTCTTGCAAGATTGGGGAGAGTGGATGCCTAGAAAGATGTTTTTTACAAATTCGTTATAGGTTCCAGAGAGTGGATTCCTGAAAAAAAAATTATTTGTTTCATGAAAAATGTGAGTGTGTTACTGCAAAAAAGTTGATTTAAATTTAGTTTCAGGATAAGCGTGAATGCATCATTTCAACAAGTTAATTCAAATTTTCTTGCACGATTAGGGAGAGTGGATGCATAGAAAGATCTTTTTTTTATATTTGTTTTAGGTTCCAGAGAGTTGATTCCTGAAAAAAATGTGTTTGTTTTATGAAAAATGTGAGTGTGTTACTGCTAAAAAGTTGATTTAAATTTCGTTTTTGGATAAGGGTGATTGCAATATTTCAACAAGTCAATTGAAATTTTCTTGCACGATTAGGGACAGTGGATGCCTAGAGAGATGTTTTTTTAAAATTAGTTTTAGGTTTCAGAGAGTGGATTCCTGAAAAAAATGTGTTTGTTTTATGAAAAATGTGAGTGTGTTACTGCTAAAAAGTTGATTTAAATTTCGTTTTTGGATAAGGGTGATTGCAATATTTCAACAAGTCAATTGAAATTTTCTTGCACGATTAGGGACAGTGGATGCCTAGAAAGATGTTTTTTTAAAATTAGTTTTAGGTTCCAGAGAGTAGATTCCTGAAAAAAATGTGTTTGTTTTATGAAAAATGTGAGTGTGTTACTGCTAAAAAGTTGATTTAAATTTCGTTTTTGGATAAGGGTGATTGCAATACTTCAACAAGTTAATTGAAATTTTCTTGCACGATTAGGGAGAGTGGATGCATAGAAAGATGGTTTTTTTATATTTGTTTTAGGTTCCAGAGAGTTGATTCCTGAAAAAAATGTGTTTGTTTTATGAAAAATGTGAGTGTGTTACTGCTAAAAAGTTGATTTAAATTTCATTTTTGGATAAGGGTGATTGCAAGATTTCAACAAGTCAATTGAAATTTTCTTGCACGATTAGGGACAGTGGATGCCTAGAAAGATGTTTTTTTAAAATTAGTTTTAGGTTCCAGAGAGTAGATTCCTGAAAAAAATGTGTTTGTTTTATGAAAAATGTGAGTGTGTTACTGCTAAAAAGTTGATTTAAATATCGTTTTTGGATAAGGGTGATTGCAATATTTCAATAAGTTAATTGAAATTTTCTTGGAAGATTAGGGAGAGTGGATGCCTAGAAAGATGTTTT
This sequence comes from Lissotriton vulgaris, assembly GCF_964263255.1. Classification (NCBI taxonomy): domain Eukaryota; kingdom Metazoa; phylum Chordata; class Amphibia; order Caudata; family Salamandridae; genus Lissotriton; species Lissotriton vulgaris. The sequence goes on along the minus strand of NW_028240820.1, from coordinate 69,969 downwards.
TTTTAATTAGTTTTAGGTTTCAGAGAGTAGATTCCTGAAAAAAATGTGTTTGTTTTATGAAAAATGTGAGGGTGTTACTGCTAAAAAGTTGATTTAAATTTAGTTTCAGGATAAGCGTGAATGCATCATTTCAACAAGTTAATTCAAATTTTCTTGCACGATTAGGGAGAGTGGATGCATAGAAAGATCTTTTTTTATATTTGTTTTAGGTTCCAGAGAGTTGATTCCTGAAAAAAATGTGTTTGTTTTATGAAAAATGTGAGTGTGTTACTGCTAAAAAGTTGATTTAAATTTCGTTTTTGGATAAGGGTGATTGCAATACTTCAACAAGTCAATTGAAATTTTCTTGCACGATTAGGGACAGTGGATGCATAGAAAGATTTCTTTTTTAAATTAGTATTAGGTTTCAGAGAGTAGATTCCTGAAAAAAATGTGTTTGTTTTATGAAAAATGTAAGGGTGTTACTGCTAAAAAGTTGATTTAAATTTCGTTTTTGAATAAGGGTGATTGCAATATTTCAACAAGTCAATTGAAATTTTCTTGCACGATTAGGGACAGTGGATGCCTAGAAAGATGTTTTTTTAAAATTAGTTTTAGGTTCCAGAGAGTAGATTCCTGAAAAAAATGTGTTTGTTTTATGAAAAATGTGAGTGTGTTACTGCTAAAAAGTTAATTTAAATTTCATTTTTGGATAAGGGTGATTGCAATATTTCAACAAGTCAATTGAAATTTTCTTGCACGATTAGGGACAGTGGATGCCTAGAAAGATGTTTTTTAAAAATTAGTTTTAGGTTCCAGAGAGTAGATTCCTGAAAAAAATGTGTTTGTTTTATGAAAAATGTGAGTGTGTTACTGCAAAAAAGTTGATTTAAATATCGTTTTTGGATAAGGGTGATTGCAATATTTCAACAAGTTAATTGAAATTTTCTTGCAAGATTAGGGAGAGTGGATGCCTAGAAAGATGTTTTTTACAAATTCGTTATAGGTTCCAGAGAGTGGATTCCTGAAAAAAAAATTATTTGTTTCATGAAAAATGTGAGTGTGTTACTGCAAAAAAGTTGATTTAAATTTAGTTTCAGGATAAGCGTGAATGCATCATTTCAACAAGTTAATTCAAATTTTCTTGCACGATTAGGGACAGTGGATGCCTAGAAAGATGTTTTTTTAAAATTAGTTTTAGGTTCCAGAGAGTAGATTCCTGAAAAAAATGTGTTTGTTTTATGAAAAATGTGAATGTGTTACTGCTAAAAAGTTGATTTAAATTTCATTTTTGGATAAGGGTGATTGCAATATTTCAACAAGTCAATTGAAATTTTCTTGCACGATTAGGGACAGTGGATGCCTAGAAAGATGTTTTTTTTAAATTAGTTTTAGGTTCCAGAGAGTAGATTCCTGAAAAAAATGTGTTTGTTTTATGAAAAATGTGAGTGTGTTACTGCTAAAAAGTTGATTTAAATATCGTTTTTGGATAAGGGTGATTGCAATATTTCAATAAGTTAATTGAAATTTTCTTGGAAGATTAGGGAGAGTGGATGCCTAGAAAGATGTTTTTTACAAATTCGTTATAGGTTCCAGAGAGTGGATTCCTGAAAAAAAATTATTTGTTTCATGAAAAATGTGAGTGTGTTACTGCAAAAAAGTTGATTTAAATTTAGTTTCAGGATAAGCGTGAATGCATCATTTCAACAAGTTAATTCAAATTTTCTTGCACGATTAGGGAGAGTGGATGCATAGAAAGATCTTTTTTTTATATTTGTTTTAGGTTCCAGAGAGTTGATTCCTGAAAAAAATGTGTTTGTTTTATGAAAAATATGAGTGTGTTACTGCTAAAAAGTTTATTTAAATTTAGCTTCAGGATAGGCATGATTGCATTTATTCAACTAGTTAATTGAAATTTTCTTGCACGATTAGGGAGAGTGGATGCATAGAAAGATTTTTTTTATATATTTGTTTTAGGTTCCAGAGAGTTGATTCCTGAAAAAATGTGTTTGTTTTATGAAAAATGTGAGTGTGTTACTGCTAAAAAGTTGATTTAAATTTCGTTTTTGGATAAGGGTGATTGCAATATTTCAACAAGTCAATTGAAATTTTCTTGCACGATTAGGGACAGTGGATGCCTAGAGAGATGTTTTTTTAAAATTAGTTTTAGGTTTCAGAGAGTAGATTCCTGAAAAAAATGTGTTTGTTTTATGAAAAATGTGAGTGTGTTACTGCTAAAAAGTTGATTTAAATTTCGTTTTTGGATAAGGGTGATTGCAATATTTCAACAAGTCAATTGAAATTTTCTTGCACGATTAGGGACAGTGGATGCCTAGAAAGATGTTTTTTTAAAATTAGTTTTAGGTTCCAGAGAGTAGATTCCTGAAAAAAATGTGTTTGTTTTATGAAAAATGTGAGTGTGTTACTGCTAAAAAGTTGATTTAAATTTCGTTTTTGGATAAGGGTGATTGCAATACTTCAACAAGTTAATTGAAATTTTCTTGCACGATTAGGGAGAGTGGATGCATAGAAAGATGTTTTTTTTATATTTGTTTTAGGTTCCAGAGAGTTGATTCCTGAAAAAAATGTGTTTGTTTTATGAAAAATGTGAGTGTGTTACTGCTAAAAAGTTGATTTAAATTTCATTTTTGGATAAGGGTGATTGCAAGATTTCAACAAGTCAATTGAAATTTTCTTGCAAGATTAGGGAGAGTGGATGCCTAGAAAGATGTTTTTTACAAATTCGTTATAGGTTCCAGAGAGTGGATTCCTGAAAAAAAAATTATTTGTTTCATGAAAAATGTGAGTGTGTTACTGCAAAAAAGTTGATTTAAATTTAGTTTCAGGATAAGCGTGAATGCATCATTTCAACAAGTTAATTCAAATTTTCTTGCACGATTAGGGACAGTGGATGCCTAGAAAGATTTCTTTTTTAAATTAGTATTAGGTTTCAGAGAGTAGATTCCTGAAAAAAATGTGTTTGTTTTATGAAAAATGTAAGGGTGTTACTGCTAAAAAGTTGATTTAAATATCGTTTTTGGATAAGGGTGATTGCAATATTTCAATAAGTTAATTGAAATTTTCTTGGAAGATTAGGGAGAGTGGATGCCTAGAAAGATGTTTTTTTTAATTAGTTTTAGGTTTCAGAGAGTAGATTCCTGAAAAAAATGTGTTTGTTTTATGAAAAATGTGAGGGTGTTACTGCTAAAAAGTTGATTTAAATTTCGTTTTTGAATAAGGGTGATTGCAATATTTCTACAAGTCAATTGAAAATTTCTTGCACGATTAGGGACAGTGGATGCCTAGAAAGATTTCTTTTTTAAATTAGTATTAGGTTTCAGAGAGTAGATTCCTGAAAAAAATGTGTTTGTTTTATGAAAAATGTGAGGGTGTTACTGCTAAAAAGTTGATTTAAATTTCGTTTTTGAATAAGGGTGATTGCAATATTTCAACAAGTCAATTGAAATTTTCTTGCACGATTAGGGACAGTGGATGCTTAGAAAGTTTTTTTTTTAAAATCAGTTTTAGGTTCCAGAGAGTAGATTCCTGAAAAAAATGTGTTTGTTTTATGAAAAATGTGAGTGTGTTACTGCTAAAAAGTTGATTTAAATTTCATTTTTGGATAAGGGTGATTGCAATATTTCAACAAGTCAATTGAAATTTTCTTGCACGATTAGGGACAGTGGATGCCTAGAAAGATGTTTTTTTAAAATTAGTTTTAGGTTCCAGAGAGTAGATTCCTGAAAAAAATGTGTTGGTTTTATGAAAAATGTGAGTGTGTTACTGCTAAAAAGTTGATTTAAATTTCATTTTTGGATAAGGGTGATTGCAATATTTCAACAAGTCAATTGAAATTTTCTTGCACGATTAGGGACAGTGGATGCCTAGAAAGATGTTTTTTTAAAATTAGTTTTAGGTTCCAGAGAGTAGATTCCTGAAAAAAATGTGTTTGTTTTATGAAAAATGTGAGTGTGTTACTGCTAAAAAGTTGATTTAAATATCGTTTTTGGATAAGGGTGATTGCAATATTTCAATAAGTTAATTGAAATTTTCTTGGAAGATTAGGGAGAGTGGATGCCTAGAAAGATGTTTTTTTAATTAGTTTTAGGTTTCAGAGAGTAGATTCCTGAAAAAAATGTGTTTGTTTTATGAAAAATGTGAGGGTGTTACTGCTAAAAAGTTGATTTAAATTTCGTTTTTGAATAAGGGTGATTGCAATATTTCAACAAGTCAATTGAAATTTTCTTGCACGATTAGGGACAGTGGATGCCTAGAAAGATATTTTTTTAAAATTAGTTTTAGGTTTCAGAGAGTAGATTCCTGAAAAAAATGTGTTTGTTTTATGAAAAATGTGAGTGTGTTACTGCTAAAAAGTTGATTTAAATTTCGTTTTTGGATAAGGGTGATTGCAATATTTCAACAAGTTAATTGAAATTTTCTTGCACGATTAGGGACAGTGGATGCCTAGAAAGATGTTTTTTTAAAATTAGTTTTAGGTTCCAGAGAGTAGATTCGTGAAAAAAATGTGTTTGTTTTATGAAAAATGTGAGTGTGTTACTGCTAAAAAGTTGATTTAAATTTCGTTTTTGGATAAGGGTGATTGCAATACTTCAACAAGTCAATTGAAATTTTCTTGCACGATTAGGGACAGTGGATGCATAGAAAGATTTCTTTTTTAAATTAGTATTAGTTTTCAGAGAGTAGATTCCTGAAAAAAATGTGTTTGTTTTATGAAAAATGTGAGTGTGTTACTGCTAAAAAGTTGATTTAAATATCGTTTTTGGATAAGGGTGATTGCAATATTTCAATAAGTTAATTGAAATTTTCTTGGAAGATTAGGGAGAGTGGATGCCTAGAAAGATGTTTTTTTAATTAGTTTTAGGTTTCAGAGAGTAGATTCCTGAAAAAAATGTGTTTGTTTTATGAAAAATGTGAGGGTGTTACTGCTAAAAAGTTGATTTAAATTTCGTTTTTGAATAAGGGTGATTGCAATATTTCAACAAGTCAATTGAAATTTTCTTGCACGATTAGGGACAGTGGATGCCTAGAAAGATATTTTTTTAAAATTAGTTTTAGGTTTCAGAGAGTAGATTCCTGAAAAAAATGTGTTTGTTTTATGAAAAATGTGAGTGTGTTACTGCTAAAAAGTTGATTTAAATTTCGTTTTTGGATAAGGGTGATTGCAATATTTCAACAAGTTAATTGAAATTTTCTTGCACGATTAGGGACAGTGGATGCCTAGAAAGATGTTTTTTTTAAATTAGTTTTAGGTTCCAGAGAGTAGATTCGTGAAAAAAATGTGTTTGTTTTATGAAAAATGTGAGTGTGTTACTGCTAAAAAGTTGATTTAAATTTCGTTTTTGGATAAGGGTGATTGCAATACTTCAACAAGTCAATTGAAATTTTCTTGCACGATTAGGGACAGTGGATGCATAGAAAGATTTCTTTTTTAAATTAGTATTAGTTTTCAGAGAGTAGATTCCTGAAAAAAATGTGTTTGTTTTATGAAAAATGTGAGGGTGTTACTGCTAAAAAGTTGATTTAAATTTCGTTTTTGAATAAGGGTGATTGCAATATTTCAACAAGTCAATTGAAATTTTCTTGCACGATTAGGGACAATGGATGCCTAGAAAGATGTTTTTTTAAAATTAGTTTTAGGTTCCAGAGAGTAGATTCCTGAAAAAAATGTGTTTGTTTTATGAAAAATGTGAGTGTGTTACTGCTAAAAAGTTGATTTAAATTTCGTTTTTGGATAAGGGTGATTGCAATACTTCAACAAGTCAATTGAAATTTTCTTGCACGATTAGGGACAGTGGATGCATAGAAAGATTTCTTTTTTAAATTAGTATTAGGTTTCAGAGAGTAGATTCCTGAAAAAAATGTGTTTGTTTTATGAAAAATGTGAGGGTGTTACTGCTAAAAAGTTGATTTAAATTTCGTTTTTGAATAAGGGTGATTGCAATATTTCAACAAGTCAATTGAAATTTTCTTGCACGATTAGGGACAGTGGATGCCTAGAAAGATGTTTTTTTAAAATTAGTTTTAGGTTCCAGAGAGTAGATTCCTGAAAAAAATGTGTTTGTTTTATGAAAAATGTGAGTGTGTTACTGCTAAAAAGTTAATTTAAATTTCATTTTTGGATAAGGGTGATTGCAATATTTCAACAAGTCAATTGAAATTTTCTTGCACGATTAGGGACAGTGGATGCCTAGAAAGATGTTTTTTAAAAATTAGTTTTAGGTTCCAGAGAGTAGATTCCTGAAAAAAATGTGTTTGTTTTATGAAAAATGTGAGTGTGTTACTGCAAAAAAGTTGATTTAAATATCGTTTTTGGATAAGGGTGATTGCAATATTTCAACAAGTTAATTGAAATTTTCTTGCAAGATTGGGGAGAGTGGATGCCTAGAAAGATGTTTTTTACAAATTCGTTATAGGTTCCAGAGAGTGGATTCCTGAAAAAAAAATTATTTGTTTCATGAAAAATGTGAGTGTGTTACTGCAAAAAAGTTGATTTAAATTTAGTTTCAGGATAAGCGTGAATGCATCATTTCAACAAGTTAATTCAAATTTTCTTGCACGATTAGGGAGAGTGGATGCATAGAAAGATCTTTTTTTTATATTTGTTTTAGGTTCCAGAGAGTTGATTCCTGAAAAAAATGTGTTTGTTTTATGAAAAATGTGAGTGTGTTACTGCTAAAAAGTTGATTTAAATTTCGTTTTTGGATAAGGGTGATTGCAATATTTCAACAAGTCAATTGAAATTTTCTTGCACGATTAGGGACAGTGGATGCCTAGAGAGATGTTTTTTTAAAATTAGTTTTAGGTTTCAGAGAGTGGATTCCTGAAAAAAATGTGTTTGTTTTATGAAAAATGTGAGTGTGTTACTGCTAAAAAGTTGATTTAAATTTCGTTTTTGGATAAGGGTGATTGCAATATTTCAACAAGTCAATTGAAATTTTCTTGCACGATTAGGGACAGTGGATGCCTAGAAAGATGTTTTTTTAAAATTAGTTTTAGGTTCCAGAGAGTAGATTCCTGAAAAAAATGTGTTTGTTTTATGAAAAATGTGAGTGTGTTACTGCTAAAAAGTTGATTTAAATTTCGTTTTTGGATAAGGGTGATTGCAATACTTCAACAAGTTAATTGAAATTTTCTTGCACGATTAGGGAGAGTGGATGCATAGAAAGATGGTTTTTTTATATTTGTTTTAGGTTCCAGAGAGTTGATTCCTGAAAAAAATGTGTTTGTTTTATGAAAAATGTGAGTGTGTTACTGCTAAAAAGTTGATTTAAATTTCATTTTTGGATAAGGGTGATTGCAAGATTTCAACAAGTCAATTGAAATTTTCTTGCACGATTAGGGACAGTGGATGCCTAGAAAGATGTTTTTTTAAAATTAGTTTTAGGTTCCAGAGAGTAGATTCCTGAAAAAAATGTGTTTGTTTTATGAAAAATGTGAGTGTGTTACTGCTAAAAAGTTGATTTAAATATCGTTTTTGGATAAGGGTGATTGCAATATTTCAATAAGTTAATTGAAATTTTCTTGGAAGATTAGGGAGAGTGGATGCCTAGAAAGATGTTTTTTTTAATTAGTTTTAGGTTTCAGAGAGTAGATTCCTGAAAAAAATGTGTTTGTTTTATGAAAAATGTGAGGGTGTTACTGCTAAAAAGTTGATTTAAATTTAGTTTCAGGATAAGCGTGAATGCATCATTTCAACAAGTTAATTCAAATTTTCTTGCACGATTAGGGAGAGTGGATGCATAGAAAGATCTTTTTTTATATTTGTTTTAGGTTCCAGAGAGTTGATTCCTGAAAAAAATGTGTTTGTTTTATGAAAAATGTGAGTGTGTTACTGCTAAAAAGTTGATTTAAATTTCGTTTTTGGATAAGGGTGATTGCAATACTTCAACAAGTCAATTGAAATTTTCTTGCACGATTAGGGACAGTGGATGCATAGAAAGATTTCTTTTTTAAATTAGTATTAGGTTTCAGAGAGTAGATTCCTGAAAAAAATGTGTTTGTTTTATGAAAAATGTAAGGGTGTTACTGCTAAAAAGTTGATTTAAATTTCGTTTTTGAATAAGGGTGATTGCAATATTTCAACAAGTCAATTGAAATTTTCTTGCACGATTAGGGACAGTGGATGCCTAGAAAGATGTTTTTTTAAAATTAGTTTTAGGTTCCAGAGAGTAGATTCCTGAAAAAAATGTGTTTGTTTTATGAAAAATGTGAGTGTGTTACTGCTGAAAAGTTAATTTAAATTTCATTTTTGGATAAGGGTGATTGCAATATTTCAACAAGTCAATTGAAATTTTCTTGCACGATTAGGGACAGTGGATGCCTAGAAAGATGTTTTTTAAAAATTAGTTTTAGGTTCCAGAGAGTAGATTCCTGAAAAAAATGTGTTTGTTTTATGAAAAATGTGAGTGTGTTACTGCAAAAAAGTTGATTTAAATATCGTTTTTGGATAAGGGTGATTGCAATATTTCAACAAGTTAATTGAAATTTTCTTGCAAGATTAGGGAGAGTGGATGCCTAGAAAGATGTTTTTTACAAATTCGTTATAGGTTCCAGAGAGTGGATTCCTGAAAAAAAAATTATTTGTTTCATGAAAAATGTGAGTGTGTTACTGCAAAAAAGTTGATTTAAATTTAGTTTCAGGATAAGCGTGAATGCATCATTTCAACAAGTTAATTCAAATTTTCTTGCACGATTAGGGACAGTGGATGCCTAGAAAGATGTTTTTTTAAAATTAGTTTTAGGTTCCAGAGAGTAGATTCCTGAAAAAAATGTGTTTGTTTTATGAAAAATGTGAATGTGTTACTGCTAAAAAGTTGATTTAAATTTCATTTTTGGATAAGGGTGATTGCAATATTTCAACAAGTCAATTGAAATTTTCTTGCACGATTAGGGACAGTGGATGCCTAGAAAGATGTTTTTTTTAAATTAGTTTTAGGTTCCAGAGAGTAGATTCCTGAAAAAAATGTGTTTGTTTTATGAAAAATGTGAGTGTGTTACTGCTAAAAAGTTGACTAAAATATCGTTTTTGGATAAGGGTGATTGCAATATTTCAATAAGTTAATTGAAATTTTCTTGGAAGATTAGGGAGAGTGGATGCCTAGAAAGATGTTTTTTTAATTAGTTTTAGGTTTCAGAGAGTAGATTCCTGAAAAAAATGTGTTTGTTTTATGAAAAATGTGAGTGTGTTACTGCTAAAAAGTTGATTTAAATTTCGTTTTTGAATAAGGGTGATTGCAATATTTCAACAAGTCAATTGAAATTTTCTTGCACGATTAGGGACAGTGGATGCCTAGAAAGATATTTTTTTAAAATTAGTTTTAGGTTTCAGAGAGTAGATTCCTGAAAAAAATGTGTTTGTTTTATGAAAAATGTGAGTGTGTTACTGCTAAAAAGTTGATTTAAATTTCGTTTTTGGATAAGGGTGATTGCAATATTTCAACAAGTCAATTGAAATTTTCTTGCACGATTAGGGACAGTGGATGCCTAGAAAGATGTTTTTTTAAAATTAGTTTTAGGTTCCAGAGAGTAGATTCCTGAAAAAAATGTGTTTGTTTTATGAAAAATGTGAGTGTGTTACTGCTAAAAAGTTGATTTAAATTTCGTTTTTGGATAAGGGTGATTGCAATATTTCAACAAGTCAATTGAAATTTTCTTGCATGATTAGGGACAGTGGATGCCTAGAAAGATGTTTTTTTAAAATTAGTTTTAGGTTCCAGAGAGTAGATTCCTGAAAAAAATGTGTTTGTTTTATGAAAAATGTGAGTGTGTTACTGCTAAAAAGTTGATTTAAATTTCGTTTTTGGATAAGGGTGATTGCAATACTTCAACAAGTCAATTGAAATTTTCTTGCACGATTAGGGACAGTGGATGCATAGAAAGATTTCTTTTTTAAATTAGTATTAGGTTTCAGAGAGTAGATTCCTGAAAAAAATGTGTTTGTTTTATGAAAAATGTAAGGGTGTTACTGCTAAAAAGTTGATTTAAATTTCGTTTTTGAATAAGGGTGATTGCAATATTTCAACAAGTCAATTGAAATTTTCTTGCACGATTAGGGACAGTGGATGCCTAGAAAGATGTTTTTTTAAAATTAGTTTTAGGTTCCAGAGAGTAGATTCCTGAAAAAAATGTGTTTGTTTTATGAAAAATGTGAGTGTGTTACTGCTAAAAAGTTAATTTAAATTTCATTTTTGGATAAGGGTGATTGCAATATTTCAACAAGTCAATTGAAATTTTCTTGCACGATTAGGGACAGTGGATGCCTAGAAAGATGTTTTTTAAAAATTAGTTTTAGGTTCCAGAGAGTAGATTCCTGAAAAAAATGTGTTTGTTTTATGAAAAATGTGAGTGTGTTACTGCAAAAAAGTTGATTTAAATATCGTTTTTGGATAAGGGTGATTGCAATATTTCAACAAGTTAATTGAAATTTTCTTGCAAGATTAGGGAGAGTGGATGCCTAGAAAGATGTTTTTTACAAATTCGTTATAGGTTCCAGAGAGTGGATTCCTGAAAAAAAAATTATTTGTTTCATGAAAAATGTGAGTGTGTTACTGCAAAAAAGTTGATTTAAATTTAGTTTCAGGATAAGCGTGAATGCATCATTTCAACAAGTTAATTCAAATTTTCTTGCACGATTAGGGACAGTGGATGCCTAGAAAGATGTTTTTTTAAAATTAGTTTTAGGTTCCAGAGAGTAGATTCCTGAAAAAAATGTGTTTGTTTTATGAAAAATGTGAGTGTGTTACTGCTAAAAAGTTGATTTAAATATCGTTTTTGGATAAGGGTGATTGCAATATTTCAATAAGTTAATTGAAATTTTCTTGGAAGATTAGGGAGAGTGGATGCCTAGAAAGATGTTTTTTGTAATTAGTTTTAGGTTTCAGAGAGTAGATTCCTGAAAAAAAATGTGTTTGTTTTATGAAAAATGTGAGGGTGTTACTGCTAAAAAGTTGATTTAAATTTAGTTTCAGGATAAGCGTGAATGCATCATTTCAACAAGTTAATTCAAATTTTCTTGCACGATTAGGGAGAGTGGATGCATAGAAAGATCTTTTTTTATATTTGTTTTAGGTTCCAGAGAGTTGATTCCTGAAAAAAATGTGTTTGTTTTATGAAAAATATGAGTGTGTTACTGCTAAAAAGTTTATTTAAATTTAGCTTCAGGATAGGCATGATTGCATTATTTCAACTAGTTAATTGAAATTTTCTTGCACGATTAGGGAGAGTGGATGCATAGAAAGATTTTTTTTTTATATTTGTTTTAGGTTCCAGAGAGTTGATTCCTGAAAAAATGTGTTTGTTTTATGAAAAATGTGAGTGTGTTACTGCTAAAAAGTTGATTTAAATTTCGTTTTTGGATAAGGGTGATTGCAATATTTCAACAAGTCAATTGAAATTTTCTTGCACGATTAGGGACAGTGGATGCCTAGAGAGATGTTTTTTTAAAATTAGTTTTAGGTTTCAGAGAGTAGATTCCTGAAAAAAATGTGTTTGTTTTATGAAAAATGTGAGTGTGTTACTGCTAAAAAGTTGATTTAAATTTCGTTTTTGGATAAGGGTGATTGCAATATTTCAACAAGTCAATTGAAATTTTCTTGCACGATTAGGGACAGTGGATGCCTAGAAAGATGTTTTTTTAAAATTAGTTTTAGGTTCCAGAGAGTAGATTCCTGAAAAAAATGTGTTTGTTTTATGAAAAATGTGAGTGTGTTACTGCTAAAAAGTTGATTTAAATTTCGTTTTTGGATAAGGGTGATTGCAATACTTCAACAAGTCAATTTAAATTTTCTTGCACGATTAGGGACAGTGGATGCATAGAAAGATTTCTTTTTTAAATTAGTATTAGGTTTCAGAGAGTAGATTCCTGAAAGAAATGTGTTTGTTTTATGAAAAATGTGAGGGTGTTACTGCTAAAAAGTTGATTTAAATTTCGTTTTTGAATAAGGGTGATTGCAATATTTCAATAAGTCAGTTGAAATTTTCTTGCACGATTAGGGACAGTGGATGCATAGAAAGATGTTTTTTTTAAATTAGTTTTAGGTTTCAGAGAGTAGATTCCTGAAAAAAATGTGTTTGTTTTATGAAAAATGTGAGTGTGTTACTGCTAAAAAGTTGATTTAAATTTCGTTTTTGGATAAGGGTGATTGCAATATTTCAACAAGTCAATTGAAATTTTCTTGCACGATTAGGGACAGTGGATGCCTAGAAAGATGTTTTTTAAAAATTAGTTTTAGGTTCCAGAGAGTAGATTCCTGAAAAAAATGTGTTTGTTTTATGAAAAATGTGAGTGTGTTACTGCAAAAAAGTTGATTTAAATATCGTTTTTGGATAAGGGTGATTGCAATATTTCAACAAGTTAATTGAAATTTTCTTGCAAGATTGGGGAGAGTGGATGCCTAGAAAGATGTTTTTTACAAATTCGTTATAGGTTCCAGAGAGTGGATTCCTGAAAAAAAATTATTTGTTTCATGAAAAATGTGAGTGTGTTACTGCAAAAAAGTTGATTTAAATTTAGTTTCAGGATAAGCGTGAATGCATCATTTCAACAAGTTAATTCAAATTTTCTTGCACGATTAGGGAGAGTGGATGCATAGAAAGATCTTTTTTTTATATTTGTTTTAGGTTCCAGAGAGTTGATTCCTGAAAAAAATGTGTTTGTTTTATGAAAAATATGAGTGTGTTACTGCTAAAAAGTTTATTTAAATTTAGCTTCAGGATAGGCATGATTGCATTTATTCAACTAGTTAATTGAAATTTTCTTGCACGATTAGGGAGAGTGGATGCATAGAAAGATTTTTTTTATATATTTGTTTTAGGTTCCAGAGAGTTGATTCCTGAAAAAATGTGTTTGTTTTATGAAAAATGTGAGTGTGTTACTGCTAAAAAGTTGATTTAAATTTCGTTTTTGGATAAGGGTGATTGCAATATTTCAACAAGTCAATTGAAATTTTCTTGCACGATTAGGGACAGTGGATGCCTAGAGAGATGTTTTTTTAAAATTAGTTTTAGGTTTCAGAGAGTAGATTCCTGAAAAAAATGTGTTTGTTTTATGAAAAATGTGAGTGTGTTACTGCTAAAAAGTTGATTTAAATTTCGTTTTTGGATAAGGGTGATTGCAATATTTCAACAAGTCAATTGAAATTTTCTTGCACGATTAGGGACAGTGGATGCCTAGAAAGATGTTTTTTTAAAATTAGTTTTAGGTTCCAGAGAGTAGATTCCTGAAAAAAATGTGTTTGTTTTATGAAAAATGTGAGTGTGTTACTGCTAAAAAGTTGATTTAAATTTCGTTTTTGGATAAGGGTGATTGCAATACTTCAACAAGTTAATTGAAATTTTCTTGCACGATTAGGGAGAGTGGATGCATAGAAAGATGTTTTTTTTATATTTGTTTTAGGTTCCAGAGAGTTGATTCCTGAAAAAAATGTGTTTGTTTTATGAAAAATGTGAGTGTGTTACTGCTAAAAAGTTGATTTAAATTTCATTTTTGGATAAGGGTGATTGCAAGATTTCAACAAGTCAATTGAAATTTTCTTGCAAGATTAGGGAGAGTGGATGCCTAGAAAGATGTTTTTTACAAATTCGTTATAGGTTCCAGAGAGTGGATTCCTGAAAAAAAAATTATTTGTTTCATGAAAAATGTGAGTGTGTTACTGCAAAAAAGTTGATTTAAATTTAGTTTCAGGATAAGCGTGAATGCATCATTTCAACAAGTTAATTCAAATTTTCTTGCACGATTAGGGACAGTGGATGCCTAGAAAGATTTCTTTTTTAAATTAGTATTAGGTTTCAGAGAGTAGATTCCTGAAAAAAATGTGTTTGTTTTATGAAAAATGTAAGGGTGTTACTGCTAAAAAGTTGATTTAAATATCGTTTTTGGATAAGGGTGATTGCAATATTTCAATAAGTTAATTGAAATTTTCTTGGAAGATTAGGGAGAGTGGATGCCTAGAAAGATGTTTTTTTTAATTAGTTTTAGGTTTCAGAGAGTAGATTCCTGAAAAAAATGTGTTTGTTTTATGAAAAATGTGAGGGTGTTACTGCTAAAAAGTTGATTTAAATTTCGTTTTTGAATAAGGGTGATTGCAATATTTCTACAAGTCAATTGAAAATTTCTTGCACGATTAGGGACAGTGGATGCCTAGAAAGATTTCTTTTTTAAATTAGTATTAGGTTTCAGAGAGTAGATTCCTGAAAAAAATGTGTTTGTTTTATGAAAAATGTGAGGGTGTTACTGCTAAAAAGTTGATTTAAATTTCGTTTTTGAATAAGGGTGATTGCAATATTTCAACAAGTCAATTGAAATTTTCTTGCACGATTAGGGACAGTGGATGCTTAGAAAGTTTTTTTTTTAAAATCAGTTTTAGGTTCCAGAGAGTAGATTCCTGAAAAAAATGTGTTTGTTTTATGAAAAATGTGAGTGTGTTACTGCTAAAAAGTTGATTTAAATTTCATTTTTGGATAAGGGTGATTGCAATATTTCAACAAGTCAATTGAAATTTTCTTGCACGATTAGGGACAGTGGATGCCTAGAAAGATGTTTTTTTAAAATTAGTTTTAGGTTCCAGAGAGTAGATTCCTGAAAAAAATGTGTTGGTTTTATGAAAAATGTGAGTGTGTTACTGCTAAAAAGTTGATTTAAATTTCATTTTTGGATAAGGGTGATTGCAATATTTCAACAAGTCAATTGAAATTTTCTTGCACGATTAGGGACAGTGGATGCCTAGAAAGATGTTTTTTTTAAATTAGTTTTAGGTTCCAGAGAGTAGATTCCTGAAAAAAATGTGTTTGTTTTATGAAAAATGTGAGTGTGTTACTGCTAAAAAGTTGATTTAAATATCGTTTTTGGATAAGGGTGATTGCAATATTTCAATAAGTTAATTGAAATTTTCTTGGAAGATTAGGGAGAGTGGATGCCTAGAAAGATGTTTTTTTAATTAGTTTTAGGTTTCAGAGAGTAGATTCCTGAAAAAAATGTGTTTGTTTTATGAAAAATGTGAGGGTGTTACTGCTAAAAAGTTGATTTAAATTTCGTTTTTGAATAAGGGTGATTGCAATATTTCAACAAGTCAATTGAAATTTTCTTGCACGATTAGGGACAGTGGATGCCTAGAAAGATATTTTTTTAAAATTAGTTTTAGGTTTCAGAGAGTAGATTCCTGAAAAAAATGTGTTTGTTTTATGAAAAATGTGAGTGTGTTACTGCTAAAAAGTTGATTTAAATTTCGTTTTTGGATAAGGGTGATTGCAATATTTCAACAAGTTAATTGAAATTTTCTTGCACGATTAGGGACAGTGGATGCCTAGAAAGATGTTTTTTTAAAATTAGTTTTAGGTTCCAGAGAGTAGATTCGTGAAAAAAATGTGTTTGTTTTATGAAAAATGTGAGTGTGTTACTGCTAAAAAGTTGATTTAAATTTCGTTTTTGGATAAGGGTGATTGCAATACTTCAACAAGTCAATTGAAATTTTCTTGCACGATTAGGGACAGTGGATGCATAGAAAGATTTCTTTTTTAAATTAGTATTAGTTTTCAGAGAGTAGATTCCTGAAAAAAATGTGTTTGTTTTATGAAAAATGTGAGTGTGTTACTGCTAAAAAGTTGATTTAAATATCGTTTTTGGATAAGGGTGATTGCAATATTTCAATAAGTTAATTGAAATTTTCTTGGAAGATTAGGGAGAGTGGATGCCTAGAAAGATGTTTTTTTAATTAGTTTTAGGTTTCAGAGAGTAGATTCCTGAAAAAAATGTGTTTGTTTTATGAAAAATGTGAGGGTGTTACTGCTAAAAAGTTGATTTAAATTTCGTTTTTGAATAAGGGTGATTGCAATATTTCAACAAGTCAATTGAAATTTTCTTGCACGATTAGGGACAGTGGATGCCTAGAAAGATATTTTTTTAAAATTAGTTTTAGGTTTCAGAGAGTAGATTCCTGAAAAAAATGTGTTTGTTTTATGAAAAATGTGAGTGTGTTACTGCTAAAAAGTTGATTTAAATTTCGTTTTTGGATAAGGGTGATTGCAATATTTCAACAAGTTAATTGAAATTTTCTTGCACGATTAGGGACAGTGGATGCCTAGAAAGATGTTTTTTTTAAATTAGTTTTAGGTTCCAGAGAGTAGATTCGTGAAAAAAATGTGTTTGTTTTATGAAAAATGTGAGTGTGTTACTGCTAAAAAGTTGATTTAAATTTCGTTTTTGGATAAGGGTGATTGCAATACTTCAACAAGTCAATTGAAATTTTCTTGCACGATTAGGGACAGTGGATGCATAGAAAGATTTCTTTTTTAAATTAGTATTAGTTTTCAGAGAGTAGATTCCTGAAAAAAATGTGTTTGTTTTATGAAAAATGTGAGGGTGTTACTGCTAAAAAGTTGATTTAAATTTCGTTTTTGAATAAGGGTGATTGCAATATTTCAACAAGTCAATTGAAATTTTCTTGCACGATTAGGGACAATGGATGCCTAGAAAGATGTTTTTTTAAAATTAGTTTTAGGTTCCAGAGAGTAGATTCCTGAAAAAAATGTGTTTGTTTTATGAAAAATGTGAGTGTGTTACTGCTAAAAAGTTGATTTAAATTTCGTTTTTGGATAAGGGTGATTGCAATACTTCAACAAGTCAATTGAAATTTTCTTGCACGATTAGGGACAGTGGATGCATAGAAAGATTTCTTTTTTAAATTAGTATTAGGTTTCAGAGAGTAGATTCCTGAAAAAAATGTGTTTGTTTTATGAAAAATGTGAGGGTGTTACTGCTAAAAAGTTGATTTAAATTTCGTTTTTGAATAAGGGTGATTGCAATATTTCAACAAGTCAATTGAAATTTTCTTGCACGATTAGGGACAGTGGATGCCTAGAAAGATGTTTTTTTAAAATTAGTTTTAGGTTCCAGAGAGTAGATTCCTGAAAAAAATGTGTTTGTTTTATGAAAAATGTGAGTGTGTTACTGCTAAAAAGTTAATTTAAATTTCATTTTTGGATAAGGGTGATTGCAATATTTCAACAAGTCAATTGAAATTTTCTTGCACGATTAGGGACAGTGGATGCCTAGAAAGATGTTTTTTAAAAATTAGTTTTAGGTTCCAGAGAGTAGATTCCTGAAAAAAATGTGTTTGTTTTATGAAAAATGTGAGTGTGTTACTGCAAAAAAGTTGATTTAAATATCGTTTTTGGATAAGGGTGATTGCAATATTTCAACAAGTTAATTGAAATTTTCTTGCAAGATTGGGGAGAGTGGATGCCTAGAAAGATGTTTTTTACAAATTCGTTATAGGTTCCAGAGAGTGGATTCCTGAAAAAAAAATTATTTGTTTCATGAAAAATGTGAGTGTGTTACTGCAAAAAAGTTGATTTAAATTTAGTTTCAGGATAAGCGTGAATGCATCATTTCAACAAGTTAATTCAAATTTTCTTGCACGATTAGGGAGAGTGGATGCATAGAAAGATCTTTTTTTTATATTTGTTTTAGGTTCCAGAGAGTTGATTCCTGAAAAAAATGTGTTTGTTTTATGAAAAATGTGAGTGTGTTACTGCTAAAAAGTTGATTTAAATTTCGTTTTTGGATAAGGGTGATTGCAATATTTCAACAAGTCAATTGAAATTTTCTTGCACGATTAGGGACAGTGGATGCCTAGAGAGATGTTTTTTTAAAATTAGTTTTAGGTTTCAGAGAGTGGATTCCTGAAAAAAATGTGTTTGTTTTATGAAAAATGTGAGTGTGTTACTGCTAAAAAGTTGATTTAAATTTCGTTTTTGGATAAGGGTGATTGCAATATTTCAACAAGTCAATTGAAATTTTCTTGCACGATTAGGGACAGTGGATGCCTAGAAAGATGTTTTTTTAAAATTAGTTTTAGGTTCCAGAGAGTAGATTCCTGAAAAAAATGTGTTTGTTTTATGAAAAATGTGAGTGTGTTACTGCTAAAAAGTTGATTTAAATTTCGTTTTTGGATAAGGGTGATTGCAATACTTCAACAAGTTAATTGAAATTTTCTTGCACGATTAGGGAGAGTGGATGCATAGAAAGATGGTTTTTTTATATTTGTTTTAGGTTCCAGAGAGTTGATTCCTGAAAAAAATGTGTTTGTTTTATGAAAAATGTGAGTGTGTTACTGCTAAAAAGTTGATTTAAATTTCATTTTTGGATAAGGGTGATTGCAAGATTTCAACAAGTCAATTGAAATTTTCTTGCACGATTAGGGACAGTGGATGCCTAGAAAGATGTTTTTTTAAAATTAGTTTTAGGTTCCAGAGAGTAGATTCCTGAAAAAAATGTGTTTGTTTTATGAAAAATGTGAGTGTGTTACTGCTAAAAAGTTGATTTAAATATCGTTTTTGGATAAGGGTGATTGCAATATTTCAATAAGTTAATTGAAATTTTCTTGGAAGATTAGGGAGAGTGGATGCCTAGAAAGATGTTTTTTTTAATTAGTTTTAGGTTTCAGAGAGTAGATTCCTGAAAAAAATGTGTTTGTTTTATGAAAAATGTGAGGGTGTTACTGCTAAAAAGTTGATTTAAATTTAGTTTCAGGATAAGCGTGAATGCATCATTTCAACAAGTTAATTCAAATTTTCTTGCACGATTAGGGAGAGTGGATGCATAGAAAGATCTTTTTTTATATTTGTTTTAGGTTCCAGAGAGTTGATTCCTGAAAAAAATGTGTTTGTTTTATGAAAAATATGAGTGTGTTACTGCTAAAAAGTTTATTTAAATTTAGCTTCAGGATAGGCATGATTGCATTATTTCAACTAGTTAATTGAAATTTTCTTGCACGATTAGGGAGAGTGGATGCATAGAAAGATTTTTTTTTTATATTTGTTTTAGGTTCCAGAGAGTTGATTCCTGAAAAAATGTGTTTGTTTTATGAAAAATGTGAGCGTGTTACTGCTAAAAAGTTGATTTAAATTTCGTTTTTGGATAAGGGTGATTGCAATATTTCAACAAGTCAATTGAAATTTTCTTGCACGATTAGGGACAGTGGATGCCTAGAGAGATGTTTTTTTAAAATTAGTTTTAGGTTTCAGAGAGTAGATTCCTGAAAAAAATGTGTTTGTTTTATGAAAAATGTGAGTGTGTTACTGCTAAAAAGTTGATTTAAATTTCGTTTTTGGATAAGGGTGATTGCAATATTTCAACAAGTCAATTGAAATTTTCTTGCACGATTAGGGACAGTGGATGCCTAGAAAGATGTTTTTTTAAAATTAGTTTTAGGTTCCAGAGAGTAGATTCCTGAAAAAAATGTGTTTGTTTTATGAAAAATGTGAGTGTGTTACTGCTAAAAAGTTGATTTAAATTTCGTTTTTGGATAAGGGTGATTGCAATACTTCAACAAGTCAATTGAAATTTTCTTGCACGATTAGGGACAGTGGATGCATAGAAAGATTTCTTTTTTAAATTAGTATTAGGTTTCAGAGAGTAGATTCCTGAAAAAAATGTGTTTGTTTTATGAAAAATGTGAGGGTGTTACTGCTAAAAAGTTGATTTAAATTTCGTTTTTGAATAAGGGTGATTGCAATATTTCAATAAGTCAGTTGAAATTTTCTTGCACGATTAGGGACAGTGGATGCATAGAAAGATGTTTTTTTTAAATTAGTTTTAGGTTTCAGAGAGTAGATTCCTGAAAAAAATGTGTTTGTTTTATGAAAAATGTGAGTGTGTTACTGCTAAAAAGTTGATTTAAATTTCGTTTTTGGATAAGGGTGATTGCAATATTTCAACAAGTCAATTGAAATTTTCTTGCACGATTAGGGACAGTGGATGCCTAGAAAGATGTTTTTTAAAAATTAGTTTTAGGTTCCAGAGAGTAGATTCCTGAAAAAAATGTGTTTGTTTTATGAAAAATGTGAGTGTGTTACTGCAAAAAAGTTGATTTAAATATCGTTTTTGGATAAGGGTGATTGCAATATTTCAACAAGTTAATTGAAATTTTCTTGCAAGATTGGGGAGAGTGGATGCCTAGAAAGATGTTTTTTACAAATTCGTTATAGGTTCCAGAGAGTGGATTCCTGAAAAAAAAATATTTGTTTCATGAAAAATGTGAGTGTGTTACTGCAAAAAAGTTGATTTAAATTTAGTTTCAGGATAAGCGTGAATGCATCATTTCAACAAGTTAATTCAAATTTTCTTGCACGATTAGGGAGAGTGGATGCATAGAAAGATCTTTTTTTTATATTTGTTTTAGGTTCCAGAGAGTTGATTCCTGAAAAAAATGTGTTTGTTTTATGAAAAATATGAGTGTGTTACTGCTAAAAAGTTTATTTAAATTTAGCTTCAGGATAGGCATGATTGCATTTATTCAACTAGTTAATTGAAATTTTCTTGCACGATTAGGGACAGTGGATGCATAGAAAGATTTTTTTTATATATTTGTTTTAGGTTCCAGAGAGTTGATTCCTGAAAAAATGTGTTTGTTTTATGAAAAATGTGAGTGTGTTACTGCTAAAAAGTTGATTTAAATTTCGTTTTTGGATAAGGGTGATTGCAATATTTCAACAAGTCAATTGAAATTTTCTTGCACGATTAGGGACAGTGGATGCCTAGAGAGATGTTTTTTTAAAATTAGTTTTAGGTTTCAGAGAGTAGATTCCTGAAAAAAATGTGTTTGTTTTATGAAAAATGTGAGTGTGTTACTGCTAAAAAGTTGATTTAAATTTCGTTTTTGGATAAGGGTGATTGCAATATTTCAACAAGTCAATTGAAATTTTCTTGCACGATTAGGGACAGTGGATGCCTAGAAAGATGTTTTTTTAAAATTAGTTTTAGGTTCCAGAGAGTAGATTCCTGAAAAAAATGTGTTTGTTTTATGAAAAATGTGAGTGTGTTACTGCTAAAAAGTTGATTTAAATTTCGTTTTTGGATAAGGGTGATTGCAATACTTCAACAAGTTAATTGAAATTTTCTTGCACGATTAGGGAGAGTGGATGCATAGAAAGATGTTTTTTTTATATTTGTTTTAGGTTCCAGAGAGTTGATTCCTGAAAAAAATGTGTCTGTTTTATGAAAAATGTGAGTGTGTTACTGCTAAAAAGTTGATTTAAATTTCATTTTTGGATAAGGGTGATTGCAAGATTTCAACAAGTCAATTGAAATTTTCTTGCACGATTAGGGACAGTGGATGCCTAGAAAGATGTTTTTTTAAAATTAGTTTTAGGTTCCAGAGAGTAGATTCCTGAAAAAAATGTGTTTGTTTTATGAAAAATGTGAGTGTGTTACTGCTAAAAAGTTGATTTAAATATCGTTTTTGGATAAGGGTGATTGCAATATTTCAATAAGTTAATTGAAATTTTCTTGGAAGATTAGGGAGAGTGGATGCCTAGAAAGATGTTTTTTTTAATTAGTTTTAGGTTTCAGAGAGTAGATTCCTGAAAAAAATGTGTTTGTTTTATGAAAAATGTGAGGGTGTTACTGCTAAAAAGTTGATTTAAATTTAGTTTCAGGATAAGCGTGAATGCATCATTTCAACAAGTTAATTCAAATTTTCTTGCACGATTAGGGAGAGTGGATGCATAGAAAGATCTTTTTTTTATATTTGTTTTAGGTTCCAGAGAGTAGATTCCTGAAAAAAATGTGTTTGTTTTATGAAAAATGTGAGTGTGTTACTGCAAAAAAGTTGATTTAAATATCGTTTTTGGATAAGGGTGATTGCAATATTTCAACAAGTTAATTGAAATTTTCTTGCAAGATTAGGGAGAGTGGATGCCTAGAAAGATGTTTTTTACAAATTCGTTATAGGTTCCAGAGAGTGGATTCCTGAAAAAAAAATTATTTGTTTCATGAAAAATGTGAGTGTGTTACTGCAAAAAAGTTGATTTAAATTTAGTTTCAGGATAAGCGTGAATGCATCATTTCAACAAGTTAATTCAAATTTTCTTGCACGATTAGGGACAGTGGATGCCTAGAAAGATGTTTTTTTAAAATTAGTTTTAGGTTCCAGAGAGTAGATTCCTGAAAAAAATGTGTTTGTTTTATGAAAAATGTGAATGTGTTACTGCTAAAAAGTTGATTTAAATTTCATTTTTGGATAAGGGTGATTGCAATATTTCAACAAGTCAATTGAAATTTTCTTGCACGATTAGGGACAGTGGATGCCTAGAAAGATGTTTTTTTTAAATTAGTTTTAGGTTCCAGAGAGTAGATTCCTGAAAAAAATGTGTTTGTTTTATGAAAAATGTGAGTGTGTTACTGCTAAAAAGTTGATTTAAATATCGTTTTTGGATAAGGGTGATTGCAATATTTCAATAAGTTAATTGAAATTTTCTTGGAAGATTAGGGAGAGTGGATGCCTAGAAAGATGTTTTTTTAATTAGTTTTAGGTTTCAGAGAGTAGATTCCTGAAAAAAATGTGTTTGTTTTATGAAAAATGTGAGTGTGTTACTGCTAAAAAGTTGATTTAAATTTCGTTTTTGAATAAGGGTGATTGCAATATTTCAACAAGTCAATTGAAATTTTCTTGCACGATTAGGGACAGTGGATGCCTAGAAAGATATTTTTTTAAAATTAGTTTTAGGTTTCAGAGAGTAGATTCCTGAAAAAAATGTGTTTGTTTTATGAAAAATGTGAGTGTGTTACTGCTAAAAAGTTGATTTAAATTTCGTTTTTGGATAAGGGTGATTGCAATATTTCAACAAGTCAATTGAAATTTTCTTGCACGATTAGGGACAGTGGATGCCTAGAAAGATGTTTTTTTAAAATTAGTTTTAGGTTCCAGAGAGTAGATTCCTGAAAAAAATGTGTTTGTTTTATGAAAAATGTGAGTGTGTTACTGCTAAAAAGTTGATTTAAATTTCGTTTTTGGATAAGGGTGATTGCAATATTTCAACAAGTCAATTGAAATTTTCTTGCATGATTAGGGACAGTGGATGCCTAGAAAGATGTTTTTTTAAAATTAGTTTTAGGTTCCAGAGAGTAGATTCCTGAAAAAAATGTGTTTGTTTTATGAAAAATGTGAGTGTGTTACTGCTAAAAAGTTGATTTAAATTTCGTTTTTGGATAAGGGTGATTGCAATACTTCAACAAGTCAATTGAAATTTTCTTGCACGATTAGGGACAGTGGATGCATAGAAAGATTTCTTTTTTAAATTAGTATTAGGTTTCAGAGAGTAGATTCCTGAAAAAAATGTGTTTGTTTTATGAAAAATGTAAGGGTGTTACTGCTAAAAAGTTGATTTAAATTTCGTTTTTGAATAAGGGTGATTGCAATATTTCAACAAGTCAATTGAAATTTTCTTGCACGATTAGGGACAGTGGATGCCTAGAAAGATGTTTTTTTAAAATTAGTTTTAGGTTCCAGAGAGTAGATTCCTGAAAAAAATGTGTTTGTTTTATGAAAAATGTGAGTGTGTTACTGCTAAAAAGTTAATTTAAATTTCATTTTTGGATAAGGGTGATTGCAATATTTCAACAAGTCAATTGAAATTTTCTTGCACGATTAGGGACAGTGGATGCCTAGAAAGATGTTTTTTAAAAATTAGTTTTAGGTTCCAGAGAGTAGATTCCTGAAAAAAATGTGTTTGTTTTATGAAAAATGTGAGTGTGTTACTGCAAAAAAGTTGATTTAAATATCGTTTTTGGATAAGGGTGATTGCAATATTTCAACAAGTTAATTGAAATTTTCTTGCAAGATTAGGGAGAGTGGATGCCTAGAAAGATGTTTTTTACAAATTCGTTATAGGTTCCAGAGAGTGGATTCCTGAAAAAAAAATTATTTGTTTCATGAAAAATGTGAGTGTGTTACTGCAAAAAAGTTGATTTAAATTTAGTTTCAGGATAAGCGTGAATGCATCATTTCAACAAGTTAATTCAAATTTTCTTGCACGATTAGGGACAGTGGATGCCTAGAAAGATGTTTTTTTAAAATTAGTTTTAGGTTCCAGAGAGTAGATTCCTGAAAAAAATGTGTTTGTTTTATGAAAAATGTGAGTGTGTTACTGCTAAAAAGTTGATTTAAATATCGTTTTTGGATAAGGGTGATTGCAATATTTCAATAAGTTAATTGAAATTTTCTTGGAAGATTAGGGAGAGTGGATGCCTAGAAAGATGTTTTTTGTAATTAGTTTTAGGTTTCAGAGAGTAGATTCCTGAAAAAAAATGTGTTTGTTTTATGAAAAATGTGAGGGTGTTACTGCTAAAAAGTTGATTTAAATTTAGTTTCAGGATAAGCGTGAATGCATCATTTCAACAAGTTAATTCAAATTTTCTTGCACGATTAGGGAGAGTGGATGCATAGAAAGATCTTTTTTTATATTTGTTTTAGGTTCCAGAGAGTTGATTCCTGAAAAAAATGTGTTTGTTTTATGAAAAATATGAGTGTGTTACTGCTAAAAAGTTTATTTAAATTTAGCTTCAGGATAGGCATGATTGCATTATTTCAACTAGTTAATTGAAATTTTCTTGCACGATTAGGGAGAGTGGATGCATAGAAAGATTTTTTTTTTATATTTGTTTTAGGTTCCAGAGAGTTGATTCCTGAAAAAATGTGTTTGTTTTATGAAAAATGTGAGTGTGTTACTGCTAAAAAGTTGATTTAAATTTCGTTTTTGGATAAGGGTGATTGCAATATTTCAACAAGTCAATTGAAATTTTCTTGCACGATTAGGGACAGTGGATGCCTAGAGAGATGTTTTTTTAAAATTAGTTTTAGGTTTCAGAGAGTAGATTCCTGAAAAAAATGTGTTTGTTTTATGAAAAATGTGAGTGTGTTACTGCTAAAAAGTTGATTTAAATTTCGTTTTTGGATAAGGGTGATTGCAATATTTCAACAAGTCAATTGAAATTTTCTTGCACGATTAGGGACAGTGGATGCCTAGAAAGATGTTTTTTTAAAATTAGTTTTAGGTTCCAGAGAGCAGATTCCTGAAAAAAATGTGTTTGTTTTATGAAAAATGTGAGTGTGTTACTGCTAAAAAGTTGATTTAAATTTCGTTTTTGGATAAGGGTGATTGCAATACTTCAACAAGTCAATTGAAATTTTCTTGCACGATTAGGGACAGTGGATGCATAGAAAGATTTCTTTTTTAAATTAGTATTAGGTTTCAGAGAGTAGATTCCTGAAAGAAATGTGTTTGTTTTATGAAAAATGTGAGGGTGTTACTGCTAAAAAGTTGATTTAAATTTCGTTTTTGAATAAGGGTGATTGCAATATTTCAATAAGTCAGTTGAAATTTTCTTGCACGATTAGGGACAGTGGATGCATAGAAAGATGTTTTTTTTAAATTAGTTTTAGGTTTCAGAGAGTAGATTCCTGAAAAAAATGTGTTTGTTTTATGAAAAATGTGAGTGTGTTACTGCTAAAAAGTTGATTTAAATTTCGTTTTTGGATAAGGGTGATTGCAATATTTCAACAAGTCAATTGAAATTTTCTTGCACGATTAGGGACAGTGGATGCCTAGAAAGATGTTTTTTAAAAATTAGTTTTAGGTTCCAGAGAGTAGATTCCTGAAAAAAATGTGTTTGTTTTATGAAAAATGTGAGTGTGTTACTGCAAAAAAGTTGATTTAAATATCGTTTTTGGATAAGGGTGATTGCAATATTTCAACAAGTTAATTGAAATTTTCTTGCAAGATTGGGGAGAGTGGATGCCTAGAAAGATGTTTTTTACAAATTCGTTATAGGTTCCAGAGAGTGGATTCCTGAAAAAAAATTATTTGTTTCATGAAAAATGTGAGTGTGTTACTGCAAAAAAGTTGATTTAAATTTAGTTTCAGGATAAGCGTGAATGCATCATTTCAACAAGTTAATTCAAATTTTCTTGCACGATTAGGGAGAGTGGATGCATAGAAAGATCTTTTTTTTATATTTGTTTTAGGTTCCAGAGAGTTGATTCCTGAAAAAAATGTGTTTGTTTTATGAAAAATATGAGTGTGTTACTGCTAAAAAGTTTATTTAAATTTAGCTTCAGGATAGGCATGATTGCATTTATTCAACTAGTTAATTGAAATTTTCTTGCACGATTAGGGAGAGTGGATGCATAGAAAGATTTTTTTTATATATTTGTTTTAGGTTCCAGAGAGTTGATTCCTGAAAAAATGTGTTTGTTTTATGAAAAATGTGAGTGTGTTACTGCTAAAAAGTTGATTTAAATTTCGTTTTTGGATAAGGGTGATTGCAATATTTCAACAAGTCAATTGAAATTTTCTTGCACGATTAGGGACAGTGGATGCCTAGAGAGATGTTTTTTTAAAATTAGTTTTAGGTTTCAGAGAGTAGATTCCTGAAAAAAATGTGTTTGTTTTATGAAAAATGTGAGTGTGTTACTGCTAAAAAGTTGATTTAAATTTCGTTTTTGGATAAGGGTGATTGCAATATTTCAACAAGTCAATTGAAATTTTCTTGCACGATTAGGGACAGTGGATGCCTAGAAAGATGTTTTTTTAAAATTAGTTTTAGGTTCCAGAGAGTAGATTCCTGAAAAAAATGTGTTTGTTTTATGAAAAATGTGAGTGTGTTACTGCTAAAAAGTTGATTTAAATTTCGTTTTTGGATAAGGGTGATTGCAATACTTCAACAAGTTAATTGAAATTTTCTTGCACGATTAGGGAGAGTGGATGCATAGAAAGATGTTTTTTTTATATTTGTTTTAGGTTCCAGAGAGTTGATTCCTGAAAAAAATGTGTTTGTTTTATGAAAAATGTGAGTGTGTTACTGCTAAAAAGTTGATTTAAATTTCATTTTTGGATAAGGGTGATTGCAAGATTTCAACAAGTCAATTGAAATTTTCTTGCAAGATTAGGGAGAGTGGATGCCTAGAAAGATGTTTTTTACAAATTCGTTATAGGTTCCAGAGAGTGGATTCCTGAAAAAAAAATTATTTGTTTCATGAAAAATGTGAGTGTGTTACTGCAAAAAAGTTGATTTAAATTTAGTTTCAGGATAAGCGTGAATGCATCATTTCAACAAGTTAATTCAAATTTTCTTGCACGATTAGGGACAGTGGATGCCTAGAAAGATTTCTTTTTTAAATTAGTATTAGGTTTCAGAGAGTAGATTCCTGAAAAAAATGTGTTTGTTTTATGAAAAATGTAAGGGTGTTACTGCTAAAAAGTTGATTTAAATATCGTTTTTGGATAAGGGTGATTGCAATATTTCAATAAGTTAATTGAAATTTTCTTGGAAGATTAGGGAGAGTGGATGCCTAGAAAGATGTTTTTTTTAATTAGTTTTAGGTTTCAGAGAGTAGATTCCTGAAAAAAATGTGTTTGTTTTATGAAAAATGTGAGGGTGTTACTGCTAAAAAGTTGATTTAAATTTCGTTTTTGAATAAGGGTGATTGCAATATTTCTACAAGTCAATTGAAAATTTCTTGCACGATTAGGGACAGTGGATGCCTAGAAAGATTTCTTTTTTAAATTAGTATTAGGTTTCAGAGAGTAGATTCCTGAAAAAAATGTGTTTGTTTTATGAAAAATGTGAGGGTGTTACTGCTAAAAAGTTGATTTAAATTTCGTTTTTGAATAAGGGTGATTGCAATATTTCAACAAGTCAATTGAAATTTTCTTGCACGATTAGGGACAGTGGATGCTTAGAAAGTTTTTTTTTTAAAATCAGTTTTAGGTTCCAGAGAGTAGATTCCTGAAAAAAATGTGTTTGTTTTATGAAAAATGTGAGTGTGTTACTGCTAAAAAGTTGATTTAAATTTCATTTTTGGATAAGGGTGATTGCAATATTTCAACAAGTCAATTGAAATTTTCTTGCACGATTAGGGACAGTGGATGCCTAGAAAGATGTTTTTTTAAAATTAGTTTTAGGTTCCAGAGAGTAGATTCCTGAAAAAAATGTGTTGGTTTTATGAAAAATGTGAGTGTGTTACTGCTAAAAAGTTGATTTAAATTTCATTTTTGGATAAGGGTGATTGCAATATTTCAACAAGTCAATTGAAATTTTCTTGCACGATTAGGGACAGTGGATGCCTAGAAAGATGTTTTTTTTAAATTAGTTTTAGGTTCCAGAGAGTAGATTCCTGAAAAAAATGTGTTTGTTTTATGAAAAATGTGAGTGTGTTACTGCTAAAAAGTTGATTTAAATATCGTTTTTGGATAAGGGTGATTGCAATATTTCAATAAGTTAATTGAAATTTTCTTGGAAGATTAGGGAGAGTGGATGCCTAGAAAGATGTTTTTTTAATTAGTTTTAGGTTTCAGAGAGTAGATTCCTGAAAAAAATGTGTTTGTTTTATGAAAAATGTGAGGGTGTTACTGCTAAAAAGTTGATTTAAATTTCGTTTTTGAATAAGGGTGATTGCAATATTTCAACAAGTCAATTGAAATTTTCTTGCACGATTAGGGACAGTGGATGCCTAGAAAGATATTTTTTTTAAATTAGTTTTAGGTTTCAGAGAGTAGATTCCTGAAAAAAATGTGTTTGTTTTATGAAAAATGTGAGTGTGTTACTGCTAAAAAGTTGATTTAAATTTCGTTTTTGGATAAGGGTGATTGCAATATTTCAACAAGTTAATTGAAATTTTCTTGCACGATTAGGGACAGTGGATGCCTAGAAAGATGTTTTTTTAAAATTAGTTTTAGGTTCCAGAGAGTAGATTCGTGAAAAAAATGTGTTTGTTTTATGAAAAATGTGAGTGTGTTACTGCTAAAAAGTTGATTTAAATTTCGTTTTTGGATAAGGGTGATTGCAATACTTCAACAAGTCAATTGAAATTTTCTTGCACGATTAGGGACAGTGGATGCATAGAAAGATTTCTTTTTTAAATTAGTATTAGTTTTCAGAGAGTAGATTCCTGAAAAAAATGTGTTTGTTTTATGAAAAATGTGAGTGTGTTACTGCTAAAAAGTTGATTTAAATATCGTTTTTGGATAAGGGTGATTGCAATATTTCAATAAGTTAATTGAAATTTTCTTGGAAGATTAGGGAGAGTGGATGCCTAGAAAGATGTTTTTTTAATTAGTTTTAGGTTTCAGAGAGTAGATTCCTGAAAAAAATGTGTTTGTTTTATGAAAAATGTGAGGGTGTTACTGCTAAAAAGTTGATTTAAATTTCGTTTTTGAATAAGGGTGATTGCAATATTTCAACAAGTCAATTGAAATTTTCTTGCACGATTAGGGACAGTGGATGCCTAGAAAGATATTTTTTTAAAATTAGTTTTAGGTTTCAGAGAGTAGATTCCTGAAAAAAATGTGTTTGTTTTATGAAAAATGTGAGTGTGTTACTGCTAAAAAGTTGATTTAAATTTCGTTTTTGGATAAGGGTGATTGCAATATTTCAACAAGTTAATTGAAATTTTCTTGCACGATTAGGGACAGTGGATGCCTAGAAAGATGTTTTTTTTAAATTAGTTTTAGGTTCCAGAGAGTAGATTCGTGAAAAAAATGTGTTTGTTTTATGAAAAATGTGAGTGTGTTACTGCTAAAAAGTTGATTTAAATTTCGTTTTTGGATAAGGGTGATTGCAATACTTCAACAAGTCAATTGAAATTTTCTTGCACGATTAGGGACAGTGGATGCATAGAAAGATTTCTTTTTTAAATTAGTATTAGTTTTCAGAGAGTAGATTCCTGAAAAAAATGTGTTTGTTTTATGAAAAATGTGAGGGTGTTACTGCTAAAAAGTTGATTTAAATTTCGTTTTTGAATAAGGGTGATTGCAATATTTCAACAAGTCAATTGAAATTTTCTTGCACGATTAGGGACAATGGATGCCTAGAAAGATGTTTTTTTAAAATTAGTTTTAGGTTCCAGAGAGTAGATTCCTGAAAAAAATGTGTTTGTTTTATGAAAAATGTGAGTGTGTTACTGCTAAAAAGTTGATTTAAATTTCGTTTTTGGATAAGGGTGATTGCAATACTTCAACAAGTCAATTGAAATTTTCTTGCACGATTAGGGACAGTGGATGCATAGAAAGATTTCTTTTTTAAATTAGTATTAGGTTTCAGAGAGTAGATTCCTGAAAAAAATGTGTTTGTTTTATGAAAAATGTGAGGGTGTTACTGCTAAAAAGTTGATTTAAATTTCGTTTTTGAATAAGGGTGATTGCAATATTTCAACAAGTCAATTGAAATTTTCTTGCACGATTAGGGACAGTGGATGCCTAGAAAGATGTTTTTTTAAAATTAGTTTTAGGTTCCAGAGAGTAGATTCCTGAAAAAAATGTGTTTGTTTTATGAAAAATGTGAGTGTGTTACTGCTAAAAAGTTAATTTAAATTTCATTTTTGGATAAGGGTGATTGCAATATTTCAACAAGTCAATTGAAATTTTCTTGCACGATTAGGGACAGTGGATGCCTAGAAAGATGTTTTTTAAAAATTAGTTTTAGGTTCCAGAGAGTAGATTCCTGAAAAAAATGTGTTTGTTTTATGAAAAATGTGAGTGTGTTACTGCAAAAAAGTTGATTTAAATATCGTTTTTGGATAAGGGTGATTGCAATATTTCAACAAGTTAATTGAAATTTTCTTGCAAGATTGGGGAGAGTGGATGCCTAGAAAGATGTTTTTTACAAATTCGTTATAGGTTCCAGAGAGTGGATTCCTGAAAAAAAAATTATTTGTTTCATGAAAAATGTGAGTGTGTTACTGCAAAAAAGTTGATTTAAATTTAGTTTCAGGATAAGCGTGAATGCATCATTTCAACAAGTTAATTCAAATTTTCTTGCACGATTAGGGAGAGTGGATGCATAGAAAGATCTTTTTTTTATATTTGTTTTAGGTTCCAGAGAGTTGATTCCTGAAAAAAATGTGTTTGTTTTATGAAAAATGTGAGTGTGTTACTGCTAAAAAGTTGATTTAAATTTCGTTTTTGGATAAGGGTGATTGCAATATTTCAACAAGTCAATTGAAATTTTCTTGCACGATTAGGGACAGTGGATGCCTAGAGAGATGTTTTTTTAAAATTAGTTTTAGGTTTCAGAGAGTGGATTCCTGAAAAAAATGTGTTTGTTTTATGAAAAATGTGAGTGTGTTACTGCTAAAAAGTTGATTTAAATTTCGTTTTTGGATAAGGGTGATTGCAATATTTCAACAAGTCAATTGAAATTTTCTTGCACGATTAGGGACAGTGGATGCCTAGAAAGATGTTTTTTTAAAATTAGTTTTAGGTTCCAGAGAGTAGATTCCTGAAAAAAATGTGTTTGTTTTATGAAAAATGTGAGTGTGTTACTGCTAAAAAGTTGATTTAAATTTCGTTTTTGGATAAGGGTGATTGCAATACTTCAACAAGTTAATTGAAATTTTCTTGCACGATTAGGGAGAGTGGATGCATAGAAAGATGGTTTTTTTATATTTGTTTTAGGTTCCAGAGAGTTGATTCCTGAAAAAAATGTGTTTGTTTTATGAAAAATGTGAGTGTGTTACTGCTAAATAGTTGATTTAAATTTCATTTTTGGATAAGGGTGATTGCAAGATTTCAACAAGTCAATTGAAATTTTCTTGCACGATTAGGGACAGTGGATGCCTAGAAAGATGTTTTTTTAAAATTAGTTTTAGGTTCCAGAGAGTAGATTCCTGAAAAAAATGTGTTTGTTTTATGAAAAATGTGAGTGTGTTACTGCTAAAAAGTTGATTTAAATATCGTTTTTGGATAAGGGTGATTGCAATATTTCAATAAGTTAATTGAAATTTTCTTGGAAGATTAGGGAGAGTGGATGCCTAGAAAGATGTTTTTTTTAATTAGTTTTAGGTTTCAGAGAGTAGATTCCTGAAAAAAATGTGTTTGTTTTATGAAAAATGTGAGGGTGTTACTGCTAAAAAGTTGATTTAAATTTAGTTTCAGGATAAGCGTGAATGCATCATTTCAACAAGTTAATTCAAATTTTCTTGCACGATTAGGGAGAGTGGATGCATAGAAAGATCTTTTTTTATATTTGTTTTAGGTTCCAGAGAGTTGATTCCTGAAAAAAATGTGTTTGTTTTATGAAAAATATGAGTGTGTTACTGCTAAAAAGTTTATTTAACTTTAGCTTCAGGATAGGCATGATTGCATTATTTCAACTAGTTAATTGAAATTTTCTTGCACGATTAGGGAGAGTGGATGCATAGAAAGATTTTTTTTTTATATTTGTTTTAGGTTCCAGAGAGTTGATTCCTGAAAAAATGTGTTTGTTTTATGAAAAATGTGAGTGTGTTACTGCTAAAAAGTTGATTTAAATTTCGTTTTTGGATAAGGGTGATTGCAATATTTCAACAAGTCAATTGAAATTTTCTTGCACGATTAGGGACAGTGGATGCCTAGAGAGATGTTTTTTTAAAATTAGTTTTAGGTTTCAGAGAGTAGATTCCTGAAAAAAATGTGTTTGTTTTATGAAAAATGTGAGTGTGTTACTGCTAAAAAGTTGATTTAAATTTCGTTTTTGGATAAGGGTGATTGCAATATTTCAACAAGTCAATTGAAATTTTCTTGCACGATTAGGGACAGTGGATGCCTAGAAAGATGTTTTTTTAAAATTAGTTTTAGGTTCCAGAGAGCAGATTCCTGAAAAAAATGTGTTTGTTTTATGAAAAATGTGAGTGTGTTACTGCTAAAAAGTTGATTTAAATTTCGTTTTTGGATAAGGGTGATTGCAATACTTCAACAAGTCAATTGAAATTTTCTTGCACGATTAGGGACAGTGGATGCATAGAAAGATTTCTTTTTTAAATTAGTATTAGGTTTCAGAGAGTAGATTCCTGAAAGAAATGTGTTTGTTTTATGAAAAATGTGAGGGTGTTACTGCTAAAAAGTTGATTTAAATTTCGTTTTTGAATAAGGGTGATTGCAATATTTCAATAAGTCAGTTGAAATTTTCTTGCACGATTAGGGACAGTGGATGCATAGAAAGATGTTTTTTTTAAATTAGTTTTAGGTTTCAGAGAGTAGATTCCTGAAAAAAATGTGTTTGTTTTATGAAAAATGTGAGTGTGTTACTGCTAAAAAGTTGATTTAAATTTCGTTTTTGGATAAGGGTGATTGCAATATTTCAACAAGTCAATTGAAATTTTCTTGCACGATTAGGGACAGTGGATGCCTAGAAAGATGTTTTTTAAAAATTAGTTTTAGGTTCCAGAGAGTAGATTCCTGAAAAAAATGTGTTTGTTTTATGAAAAATGTGAGTGTGTTACTGCAAAAAAGTTGATTTAAATATCGTTTTTGGATAAGGGTGATTGCAATATTTCAACAAGTTAATTGAAATTTTCTTGCAAGATTGGGGAGAGTGGATGCCTAGAAAGATGTTTTTTACAAATTCGTTATAGGTTCCAGAGAGTAGATTCCTGAAAAAAATGTGTTTGTTTTATGAAAAATGTGAGTGTGTTACTGCTAAAAAGTTGATTTAAATTTCGTTTTTGGATAAGGGTGATTGCAATATTTCAACAAGTCAATTGAAATTTTCTTGCACGATTAGGGACAGTGGATGCCTAGAAAGATGTTTTTTAAAAATTAGTTTTAGGTTCCAGAGAGTAGATTCCTGAAAAAAATGTGTTTGTTTTATGAAAAATGTGAGTGTGTTACTGCTAAAAAGTTGATTTAAATTTCGTTTTTGGATAAGGGTGATTGCAATATTTCAACAAGTCAATTGAAATTTTCTTGCACGATTAGGGACAGTGGATGCCTAGAGAGATGTTTTTTTAAAATTAGTTTTAGGTTTCAGAGAGTAGATTCCTGAAAAAAATGTGTTTGTTTTATGAAAAATGTGAGTGTGTTACTGCTAAAAAGTTGATTTAAATTTCGTTTTTGGATAAGGGTGATTGCAATATTTCAACAAGTCAATTGAAATTTTCTTGCACGATTAGGGACAGTGGATGCCTAGAAAGATGTTTTTTTAAAATTAGTTTTAGGTTCCAGAGAGCAGATTCCTGAAAAAAATGTGTTTGTTTTATGAAAAATGTGAGTGTGTTACTGCTAAAAAGTTGATTTAAATTTCGTTTTTGGATAAGGGTGATTGCAATACTTCAACAAGTCAATTGAAATTTTCTTGCACGATTAGGGACAGTGGATGCATAGAAAGATTTCTTTTTTAAATTAGTATTAGGTTTCAGAGAGTAGATTCCTGAAAGAAATGTGTTTGTTTTATGAAAAATGTGAGGGTGTTACTGCTAAAAAGTTGATTTAAATTTCGTTTTTGAATAAGGGTGATTGCAATATTTCAATAAGTCAGTTGAAATTTTCTTGCACGATTAGGGACAGTGGATGCATAGAAAGATGTTTTTTTTAAATTAGTTTTAGGTTTCAGAGAGTAGATTCCTGAAAAAAATGTGTTTGTTTTATGAAAAATGTGAGTGTGTTACTGCTAAAAAGTTGATTTAAATTTCGTTTTTGGATAAGGGTGATTGCAATATTTCAACAAGTCAATTGAAATTTTCTTGCACGATTAGGGACAGTGGATGCCTAGAAAGATGTTTTTTAAAAATTAGTTTTAGGTTCCAGAGAGTAGATTCCTGAAAAAAATGTGTTTGTTTTATGAAAAATGTGAGTGTGTTACTGCAAAAAAGTTGATTTAAATATCGTTTTTGGATAAGGGTGATTGCAATATTTCAACAAGTTAATTGAAATTTTCTTGCAAGATTGGGGAGAGTGGATGCCTAGAAAGATGTTTTTTACAAATTCGTTATAGGTTCCAGAGAGTGGATTCCTGAAAAAAAATTATTTGTTTCATGAAAAATGTGAGTGTGTTACTGCAAAAAAGTTGATTTAAATTTAGTTTCAGGATAAGCGTGAATGCATCATTTCAACAAGTTAATTCAAATTTTCTTGCACGATTAGGGAGAGTGGATGCATAGAAAGATCTTTTTTTTATATTTGTTTTAGGTTCCAGAGAGTTGATTCCTGAAAAAAATGTGTTTGTTTTATGAAAAATATGAGTGTGTTACTGCTAAAAAGTTTATTTAAATTTAGCTTCAGGATAGGCATGATTGCATTTATTCAACTAGTTAATTGAAATTTT
Source organism: Lissotriton vulgaris (assembly GCF_964263255.1). Classification (NCBI taxonomy): domain Eukaryota; kingdom Metazoa; phylum Chordata; class Amphibia; order Caudata; family Salamandridae; genus Lissotriton; species Lissotriton vulgaris. The sequence continues at coordinate 35,117 of NW_028240820.1, read as the reverse complement.
CTTGCACGATTAGGGAGAGTGGATGCATAGAAAGATTTTTTTTATATATTTGTTTTAGGTTCCAGAGAGTTGATTCCTGAAAAAATGTGTTTGTTTTATGAAAAATGTGAGTGTGTTACTGCTAAAAAGTTGATTTAAATTTCGTTTTTGGATAAGGGTGATTGCAATATTTCAACAAGTCAATTGAAATTTTCTTGCACGATTAGGGACAGTGGATGCCTAGAGAGATGTTTTTTTAAAATTAGTTTTAGGTTTCAGAGAGTAGATTCCTGAAAAAAATGTGTTTGTTTTATGAAAAATGTGAGTGTGTTACTGCTAAAAAGTTGATTTAAATTTCGTTTTTGGATAAGGGTGATTGCAATATTTCAACAAGTCAATTGAAATTTTCTTGCACGATTAGGGACAGTGGATGCCTAGAAAGATGTTTTTTTAAAATTAGTTTTAGGTTCCAGAGAGTAGATTCCTGAAAAAAATGTGTTTGTTTTATGAAAAATGTGAGTGTGTTACTGCTAAAAAGTTGATTTAAATTTCGTTTTTGGATAAGGGTGATTGCAATACTTCAACAAGTTAATTGAAATTTTCTTGCACGATTAGGGAGAGTGGATGCATAGAAAGATGTTTTTTTTATATTTGTTTTAGGTTCCAGAGAGTTGATTCCTGAAAAAAATGTGTTTGTTTTATGAAAAATGTGAGTGTGTTACTGCTAAAAAGTTGATTTAAATTTCATTTTTGGATAAGGGTGATTGCAAGATTTCAACAAGTCAATTGAAATTTTCTTGCAAGATTAGGGAGAGTGGATGCCTAGAAAGATGTTTTTTACAAATTCGTTATAGGTTCCAGAGAGTGGATTCCTGAAAAAAAAATTATTTGTTTCATGAAAAATGTGAGTGTGTTACTGCAAAAAAGTTGATTTAAATTTAGTTTCAGGATAAGCGTGAATGCATCATTTCAACAAGTTAATTCAAATTTTCTTGCACGATTAGGGACAGTGGATGCCTAGAAAGATTTCTTTTTTAAATTAGTATTAGGTTTCAGAGAGTAGATTCCTGAAAAAAATGTGTTTGTTTTATGAAAAATGTAAGGGTGTTACTGCTAAAAAGTTGATTTAAATATCGTTTTTGGATAAGGGTGATTGCAATATTTCAATAAGTTAATTGAAATTTTCTTGGAAGATTAGGGAGAGTGGATGCCTAGAAAGATGTTTTTTTTAATTAGTTTTAGGTTTCAGAGAGTAGATTCCTGAAAAAAATGTGTTTGTTTTATGAAAAATGTGAGGGTGTTACTGCTAAAAAGTTGATTTAAATTTCGTTTTTGAATAAGGGTGATTGCAATATTTCTACAAGTCAATTGAAAATTTCTTGCACGATTAGGGACAGTGGATGCCTAGAAAGATTTCTTTTTTAAATTAGTATTAGGTTTCAGAGAGTAGATTCCTGAAAAAAATGTGTTTGTTTTATGAAAAATGTGAGGGTGTTACTGCTAAAAAGTTGATTTAAATTTCGTTTTTGAATAAGGGTGATTGCAATATTTCAACAAGTCAATTGAAATTTTCTTGCACGATTAGGGACAGTGGATGCTTAGAAAGTTTTTTTTTTAAAATCAGTTTTAGGTTCCAGAGAGTAGATTCCTGAAAAAAATGTGTTTGTTTTATGAAAAATGTGAGTGTGTTACTGCTAAAAAGTTGATTTAAATTTCATTTTTGGATAAGGGTGATTGCAATATTTCAACAAGTCAATTGAAATTTTCTTGCACGATTAGGGACAGTGGATGCCTAGAAAGATGTTTTTTTAAAATTAGTTTTAGGTTCCAGAGAGTAGATTCCTGAAAAAAATGTGTTGGTTTTATGAAAAATGTGAGTGTGTTACTGCTAAAAAGTTGATTTAAATTTCATTTTTGGATAAGGGTGATTGCAATATTTCAACAAGTCAATTGAAATTTTCTTGCACGATTAGGGACAGTGGATGCCTAGACAGATGTTTTTTTTAAATTAGTTTTAGGTTCCAGAGAGTAGATTCCTGAAAAAAATGTGTTTGTTTTATGAAAAATGTGAGTGTGTTACTGCTAAAAAGTTGATTTAAATATCGTTTTTGGATAAGGGTGATTGCAATATTTCAATAAGTTAATTGAAATTTTCTTGGAAGATTAGGGAGAGTGGATGCCTAGAAAGATGTTTTTTTAATTAGTTTTAGGTTTCAGAGAGTAGATTCCTGAAAAAAATGTGTTTGTTTTATGAAAAATGTGAGGGTGTTACTGCTAAAAAGTTGATTTAAATTTCGTTTTTGAATAAGGGTGATTGCAATATTTCAACAAGTCAATTGAAATTTTCTTGCACGATTAGGGACAGTGGATGCCTAGAAAGATATTTTTTTAAAATTAGTTTTAGGTTTCAGAGAGTAGATTCCTGAAAAAAATGTGTTTGTTTTATGAAAAATGTGAGTGTGTTACTGCTAAAAAGTTGATTTAAATTTCGTTTTTGGATAAGGGTGATTGCAATATTTCAACAAGTTAATTGAAATTTTCTTGCACGATTAGGGACAGTGGATGCCTAGAAAGATGTTTTTTTAAAATTAGTTTTAGGTTCCAGAGAGTAGATTCGTGAAAAAAATGTGTTTGTTTTATGAAAAATGTGAGTGTGTTACTGCTAAAAAGTTGATTTAAATTTCGTTTTTGGATAAGGGTGATTGCAATACTTCAACAAGTCAATTGAAATTTTCTTGCACGATTAGGGACAGTGGATGCATAGAAAGATTTCTTTTTTAAATTAGTATTAGTTTTCAGAGAGTAGATTCCTGAAAAAAATGTGTTTGTTTTATGAAAAATGTGAGTGTGTTACTGCTAAAAAGTTGATTTAAATATCGTTTTTGGATAAGGGTGATTGCAATATTTCAATAAGTTAATTGAAATTTTCTTGGAAGATTAGGGAGAGTGGATGCCTAGAAAGATGTTTTTTTAATTAGTTTTAGGTTTCAGAGAGTAGATTCCTGAAAAAAATGTGTTTGTTTTATGAAAAATGTGAGGGTGTTACTGCTAAAAAGTTGATTTAAATTTCGTTTTTGAATAAGGGTGATTGCAATATTTCAACAAGTCAATTGAAATTTTCTTGCACGATTAGGGACAGTGGATGCCTAGAAAGATATTTTTTTAAAATTAGTTTTAGGTTTCAGAGAGTAGATTCCTGAAAAAAATGTGTTTGTTTTATGAAAAATGTGAGTGTGTTACTGCTAAAAAGTTGATTTAAATTTCGTTTTTGGATAAGGGTGATTGCAATATTTCAACAAGTTAATTGAAATTTTCTTGCACGATTAGGGACAGTGGATGCCTAGAAAGATGTTTTTTTTAAATTAGTTTTAGGTTCCAGAGAGTAGATTCGTGAAAAAAATGTGTTTGTTTTATGAAAAATGTGAGTGTGTTACTGCTAAAAAGTTGATTTAAATTTCGTTTTTGGATAAGGGTGATTGCAATACTTCAACAAGTCAATTGAAATTTTCTTGCACGATTAGGGACAGTGGATGCATAGAAAGATTTCTTTTTTAAATTAGTATTAGTTTTCAGAGAGTAGATTCCTGAAAAAAATGTGTTTGTTTTATGAAAAATGTGAGGGTGTTACTGCTAAAAAGTTGATTTAAATTTCGTTTTTGAATAAGGGTGATTGCAATATTTCAACAAGTCAATTGAAATTTTCTTGCACGATTAGGGACAATGGATGCCTAGAAAGATGTTTTTTTAAAATTAGTTTTAGGTTCCAGAGAGTAGATTCCTGAAAAAAATGTGTTTGTTTTATGAAAAATGTGAGTGTGTTACTGCTAAAAAGTTGATTTAAATTTCGTTTTTGGATAAGGGTGATTGCAATACTTCAACAAGTCAATTGAAATTTTCTTGCACGATTAGGGACAGTGGATGCATAGAAAGATTTCTTTTTTAAATTAGTATTAGGTTTCAGAGAGTAGATTCCTGAAAAAAATGTGTTTGTTTTATGAAAAATGTGAGGGTGTTACTGCTAAAAAGTTGATTTAAATTTCGTTTTTGAATAAGGGTGATTGCAATATTTCAACAAGTCAATTGAAATTTTCTTGCACGATTAGGGACAGTGGATGCCTAGAAAGATGTTTTTTTAAAATTAGTTTTAGGTTCCAGAGAGTAGATTCCTGAAAAAAATGTGTTTGTTTTATGAAAAATGTGAGTGTGTTACTGCTAAAAAGTTAATTTAAATTTCATTTTTGGATAAGGGTGATTGCAATATTTCAACAAGTCAATTGAAATTTTCTTGCACGATTAGGGACAGTGGATGCCTAGAAAGATGTTTTTTAAAAATTAGTTTTAGGTTCCAGAGAGTAGATTCCTGAAAAAAATGTGTTTGTTTTATGAAAAATGTGAGTGTGTTACTGCAAAAAAGTTGATTTAAATATCGTTTTTGGATAAGGGTGATTGCAATATTTCAACAAGTTAATTGAAATTTTCTTGCAAGATTGGGGAGAGTGGATGCCTAGAAAGATGTTTTTTACAAATTCGTTATAGGTTCCAGAGAGTGGATTCCTGAAAAAAAAATTATTTGTTTCATGAAAAATGTGAGTGTGTTACTGCAAAAAAGTTGATTTAAATTTAGTTTCAGGATAAGCGTGAATGCATCATTTCAACAAGTTAATTCAAATTTTCTTGCACGATTAGGGAGAGTGGATGCATAGAAAGATCTTTTTTTTATATTTGTTTTAGGTTCCAGAGAGTTGATTCCTGAAAAAAATGTGTTTGTTTTATGAAAAATGTGAGTGTGTTACTGCTAAAAAGTTGATTTAAATTTCGTTTTTGGATAAGGGTGATTGCAATATTTCAACAAGTCAATTGAAATTTTCTTGCACGATTAGGGACAGTGGATGCCTAGAGAGATGTTTTTTTAAAATTAGTTTTAGGTTTCAGAGAGTGGATTCCTGAAAAAAATGTGTTTGTTTTATGAAAAATGTGAGTGTGTTACTGCTAAAAAGTTGATTTAAATTTCGTTTTTGGATAAGGGTGATTGCAATATTTCAACAAGTCAATTGAAATTTTCTTGCACGATTAGGGACAGTGGATGCCTAGAAAGATGTTTTTTTAAAATTAGTTTTAGGTTCCAGAGAGTAGATTCCTGAAAAAAATGTGTTTGTTTTATGAAAAATGTGAGTGTGTTACTGCAAAAAAGTTGATTTAAATATCGTTTTTGGATAAGGGTGATTGCAATATTTCAACAAGTTAATTGAAATTTTCTTGCAAGATTGGGGAGAGTGGATGCCTAGAAAGATGTTTTTTACAAATTCGTTATAGGTTCCAGAGAGTGGATTCCTGAAAAAAAATTATTTGTTTCATGAAAAATGTGAGTGTGTTACTGCAAAAAAGTTGATTTAAATTTAGTTTCAGGATAAGCGTGAATGCATCATTTCAACAAGTTAATTCAAATTTTCTTGCACGATTAGGGAGAGTGGATGCATAGAAAGATCTTTTTTTTATATTTGTTTTAGGTTCCAGAGAGTTGATTCCTGAAAAAAATGTGTTTGTTTTATGAAAAATATGAGTGTGTTACTGCTAAAAAGTTTATTTAAATTTAGCTTCAGGATAGGCATGATTGCATTTATTCAACTAGTTAATTGAAATTTTCTTGCACGATTAGGGACAGTGGATGCATAGAAAGATTTTTTTTATATATTTGTTTTAGGTTCCAGAGAGTTGATTCCTGAAAAAATGTGTTTGTTTTATGAAAAATGTGAGTGTGTTACTGCTAAAAAGTTGATTTAAATTTCGTTTTTGGATAAGGGTGATTGCAATATTTCAACAAGTCAATTGAAATTTTCTTGCACGATTAGGGACAGTGGATGCCTAGAGAGATGTTTTTTTAAAATTAGTTTTAGGTTTCAGAGAGTAGATTCCTGAAAAAAATGTGTTTGTTTTATGAAAAATGTGAGTGTGTTACTGCTAAAAAGTTGATTTAAATTTCGTTTTTGGATAAGGGTGATTGCAATATTTCAACAAGTCAATTGAAATTTTCTTGCACGATTAGGGACAGTGGATGCCTAGAAAGATGTTTTTTTAAAATTAGTTTTAGGTTCCAGAGAGTAGATTCCTGAAAAAAATGTGTTTGTTTTATGAAAAATGTGAGTGTGTTACTGCTAAAAAGTTGATTTAAATTTCGTTTTTGGATAAGGGTGATTGCAATACTTCAACAAGTTAATTGAAATTTTCTTGCACGATTAGGGAGAGTGGATGCATAGAAAGATGTTTTTTTTATATTTGTTTTAGGTTCCAGAGAGTTGATTCCTGAAAAAAATGTGTTTGTTTTATGAAAAATGTGAGTGTGTTACTGCTAAAAAGTTGATTTAAATTTCATTTTTGGATAAGGGTGATTGCAAGATTTCAACAAGTCAATTGAAATTTTCTTGCACGATTAGGGACAGTGGATGCCTAGAAAGATGTTTTTTTAAAATTAGTTTTAGGTTCCAGAGAGTAGATTCCTGAAAAAAATGTGTTTGTTTTATGAAAAATGTGAGTGTGTTACTGCTAAAAAGTTGATTTAAATATCGTTTTTGGATAAGGGTGATTGCAATATTTCAATAAGTTAATTGAAATTTTCTTGGAAGATTAGGGAGAGTGGATGCCTAGAAAGATGTTTTTTTTAATTAGTTTTAGGTTTCAGAGAGTAGATTCCTGAAAAAAATGTGTTTGTTTTATGAAAAATGTGAGGGTGTTACTGCTAAAAAGTTGATTTAAATTTAGTTTCAGGATAAGCGTGAATGCATCATTTCAACAAGTTAATTCAAATTTTCTTGCACGATTAGGGAGAGTGGATGCATAGAAAGATCTTTTTTTTATATTTGTTTTAGGTTCCAGAGAGTTGATTCCTGAAAAAAATGTGTTTGTTTTATGAAAAATATGAGTGTGTTACTGCTAAAAAGTTTATTTAAATTTAGCTTCAGGATAGGCATGATTGCATTATTTCAACTAGTTAATTGAAATTTTCTTGCACGATTAGGGAGAGTGGATGCATAGAAAGATTTTTTTTATATATTTGTTTTAGGTTCCAGAGAGTTGATTCCTGAAAAAAAAATTATTTGTTTCATGAAAAATGTGAGTGTGTTACTGCAAAAAAGTTGATTTAAATTTAGTTTCAGGATAAGCGTGAATGCATCATTTCAACAAGTTAATTCAAATTTTCTTGCACGATTAGGGAGAGTGGATGCATAGAAAGATCTTTTTTTTATATTTGTTTTAGGTTCCAGAGAGTTGATTCCTGAAAAAAATGTGTTTGTTTTATGAAAAATGTGAGTGTGTTACTGCTAAAAAGTTGATTTAAATTTCGTTTTTGGATAAGGGTGATTGCAATATTTCAACAAGTCAATTGAAATTTTCTTGCACGATTAGGGACAGTGGATGCCTAGAGAGATGTTTTTTTAAAATTAGTTTTAGGTTTCAGAGAGTGGATTCCTGAAAAAAATGTGTTTGTTTTATGAAAAATGTGAGTGTGTTACTGCTAAAAAGTTGATTTAAATTTCGTTTTTGGATAAGGGTGATTGCAATATTTCAACAAGTCAATTGAAATTTTCTTGCACGATTAGGGACAGTGGATGCCTAGAAAGATGTTTTTTTAAAATTAGTTTTAGGTTCCAGAGAGTAGATTCCTGAAAAAAATGTGTTTGTTTTATGAAAAATGTGAGTGTGTTACTGCTAAAAAGTTGATTTAAATTTCGTTTTTGGATAAGGGTGATTGCAATACTTCAACAAGTTAATTGAAATTTTCTTGCACGATTAGGGAGAGTGGATGCATAGAAAGATGGTTTTTTTATATTTGTTTTAGGTTCCAGAGAGTTGATTCCTGAAAAAAATGTGTTTGTTTTATGAAAAATGTGAGTGTGTTACTGCTAAAAAGTTGATTTAAATTTCATTTTTGGATAAGGGTGATTGCAAGATTTCAACAAGTCAATTGAAATTTTCTTGCACGATTAGGGACAGTGGATGCCTAGAAAGATGTTTTTTTAAAATTAGTTTTAGGTTCCAGAGAGTAGATTCCTGAAAAAAATGTGTTTGTTTTATGAAAAATGTGAGTGTGTTACTGCTAAAAAGTTGATTTAAATATCGTTTTTGGATAAGGGTGATTGCAATATTTCAATAAGTTAATTGAAATTTTCTTGGAAGATTAGGGAGAGTGGATGCCTAGAAAGATGTTTTTTTTAATTAGTTTTAGGTTTCAGAGAGTAGATTCCTGAAAAAAATGTGTTTGTTTTATGAAAAATGTGAGGGTGTTACTGCTAAAAAGTTGATTTAAATTTAGTTTCAGGATAAGCGTGAATGCATCATTTCAACAAGTTAATTCAAATTTTCTTGCACGATTAGGGAGAGTGGATGCATAGAAAGATCTTTTTTTATATTTGTTTTAGGTTCCAGAGAGTTGATTCCTGAAAAAAATGTGTTTGTTTTATGAAAAATATGAGTGTGTTACTGCTAAAAAGTTTATTTAAATTTAGCTTCAGGATAGGCATGATTGCATTATTTCAACTAGTTAATTGAAATTTTCTTGCACGATTAGGGAGAGTGGATGCATAGAAAGATTTTTTTTTTATATTTGTTTTAGGTTCCAGAGAGTTGATTCCTGAAAAAATGTGTTTGTTTTATGAAAAATGTGAGTGTGTTACTGCTAAAAAGTTGATTTAAATTTCGTTTTTGGATAAGGGTGATTGCAATATTTCAACAAGTCAATTGAAATTTTCTTGCACGATTAGGGACAGTGGATGCCTAGAGAGATGTTTTTTTAAAATTAGTTTTAGGTTTCAGAGAGTAGATTCCTGAAAAAAATGTGTTTGTTTTATGAAAAATGTGAGTGTGTTACTGCTAAAAAGTTGATTTAAATTTCGTTTTTGGATAAGGGTGATTGCAATATTTCAACAAGTCAATTGAAATTTTCTTGCACGATTAGGGACAGTGGATGCCTAGAAAGATGTTTTTTTAAAATTAGTTTTAGGTTCCAGAGAGTAGATTCCTGAAAAAAATGTGTTTGTTTTATGAAAAATGTGAGTGTGTTACTGCTAAAAAGTTGATTTAAATTTCGTTTTTGGATAAGGGTGATTGCAATACTTCAACAAGTCAATTGAAATTTTCTTGCACGATTAGGGACAGTGGATGCATAGAAAGATTTCTTTTTTAAATTAGTATTAGGTTTCAGAGAGTAGATTCCTGAAAAAAATGTGTTTGTTTTATGAAAAATGTGAGGGTGTTACTGCTAAAAAGTTGATTTAAATTTCGTTTTTGAATAAGGGTGATTGCAATATTTCAATAAGTCAGTTGAAATTTTCTTGCACGATTAGGGACAGTGGATGCATAGAAAGATGTTTTTTTTAAATTAGTTTTAGGTTTCAGAGAGTAGATTCCTGAAAAAAATGTGTTTGTTTTATGAAAAATGTGAGTGTGTTACTGCTAAAAAGTTGATTTAAATTTCGTTTTTGGATAAGGGTGATTGCAATATTTCAACAAGTCAATTGAAATTTTCTTGCACGATTAGGGACAGTGGATGCCTAGAAAGATGTTTTTTAAAAATTAGTTTTAGGTTCCAGAGAGTAGATTCCTGAAAAAAATGTGTTTGTTTTATGAAAAATGTGAGTGTGTTACTGCAAAAAAGTTGATTTAAATATCGTTTTTGGATAAGGGTGATTGCAATATTTCAACAAGTTAATTGAAATTTTCTTGCAAGATTGGGGAGAGTGGATGCCTAGAAAGATGTTTTTTACAAATTCGTTATAGGTTCCAGAGAGTGGATTCCTGAAAAAAAATTATTTGTTTCATGAAAAATGTGAGTGTGTTACTGCAAAAAAGTTGATTTAAATTTAGTTTCAGGATAAGCGTGAATGCATCATTTCAACAAGTTAATTCAAATTTTCTTGCACGATTAGGGAGAGTGGATGCATAGAAAGATCTTTTTTTTATATTTGTTTTAGGTTCCAGAGAGTTGATTCCTGAAAAAAATGTGTTTGTTTTATGAAAAATATGAGTGTGTTACTGCTAAAAAGTTTATTTAAATTTAGCTTCAGGATAGGCATGATTGCATTTATTCAACTAGTTAATTGAAATTTTCTTGCACGATTAGGGACAGTGGATGCATAGAAAGATTTTTTTTATATATTTGTTTTAGGTTCCAGAGAGTTGATTCCTGAAAAAATGTGTTTGTTTTATGAAAAATGTGAGTGTGTTACTGCTAAAAAGTTGATTTAAATTTCGTTTTTGGATAAGGGTGATTGCAATATTTCAACAAGTCAATTGAAATTTTCTTGCACGATTAGGGACAGTGGATGCCTAGAGAGATGTTTTTTTAAAATTAGTTTTAGGTTTCAGAGAGTAGATTCCTGAAAAAAATGTGTTTGTTTTATGAAAAATGTGAGTGTGTTACTGCTAAAAAGTTGATTTAAATTTCGTTTTTGGATAAGGGTGATTGCAATATTTCAACAAGTCAATTGAAATTTTCTTGCACGATTAGGGACAGTGGATGCCTAGAAAGATGTTTTTTTAAAATTAGTTTTAGGTTCCAGAGAGTAGATTCCTGAAAAAAATGTGTTTGTTTTATGAAAAATGTGAGTGTGTTACTGCTAAAAAGTTGATTTAAATTTCGTTTTTGGATAAGGGTGATTGCAATACTTCAACAAGTTAATTGAAATTTTCTTGCACGATTAGGGAGAGTGGATGCATAGAAAGATGTTTTTTTTATATTTGTTTTAGGTTCCAGAGAGTTGATTCCTGAAAAAAATGTGTTTGTTTTATGAAAAATGTGAGTGTGTTACTGCTAAAAAGTTGATTCAAATTTCATTTTTGGATAAGGGTGATTGCAAGATTTCAACAAGTCAATTGAAATTTTCTTGCACGATTAGGGACAGTGGATGCCTAGAAAGATGTTTTTTTAAAATTAGTTTTAGGTTCCAGAGAGTAGATTCCTGAAAAAAATGTGTTTGTTTTATGAAAAATGTGAGTGTGTTACTGCTAAAAAGTTGATTTAAATATCGTTTTTGGATAAGGGTGATTGCAATATTTCAATAAGTTAATTGAAATTTTCTTGGAAGATTAGGGAGAGTGGATGCCTAGAAAGATGTTTTTTTTAATTAGTTTTAGGTTTCAGAGAGTAGATTCCTGAAAAAAATGTGTTTGTTTTATGAAAAATGTGAGGGTGTTACTGCTAAAAAGTTGATTTAAATTTAGTTTCAGGATAAGCGTGAATGCATCATTTCAACAAGTTAATTCAAATTTTCTTGCACGATTAGGGAGAGTGGATGCATAGAAAGATCTTTTTTTTATATTTGTTTTAGGTTCCAGAGAGTTGATTCCTGAAAAAAATGTGTTTGTTTTATGAAAAATATGAGTGTGTTACTGCTAAAAAGTTTATTTAAATTTAGCTTCAGGATAGGCATGATTGCATTATTTCAACTAGTTAATTGAAATTTTCTTGCACGATTAGGGAGAGTGGATGCATAGAAAGATTTTTTTTATATATTTGTTTTAGGTTCCAGAGAGTTGATTCCTGAAAAAATGTGTTTGTTTTATGAAAAATGTGAGTGTGTTACTGCTAAAAAGTTGATTTAAATTTCGTTTTTGGATAAGGGTGATTGCAATATTTCAACAAGTCAATTGAAATTTTCTTGCACGATTAGGGACAGTGGATGCCTAGAGAGATGTTTTTTTAAAATTAGTTTTAGGTTTCAGAGAGTAGATTCCTGAAAAAATGTGTTTGTTTTATGAAAAATGTGAGTGTGTTACTGCTAAAAAGTTGATTTAAATTTCGTTTTTGGATAAGGGTGATTGCAATATTTCAACAAGTCAATTGAAATTTTCTTGCACGATTAGGGACAGTGGATGCCTAGAAAGATGTTTTTTTAAAATTAGTTTTAGGTTCCAGAGAGTAGATTCCTGAAAAAAATGTGTTTGCTTTATGAAAAATGTGAGTGTGTTACTGCTAAAAAGTTGATTTAAATTTCGTTTTTGGATAAGGGTGATTGCAATACTTCAACAAGTCAATTGAAATTTTCTTGCACGATTAGGGACAGTGGATGCATAGAAAGATTTCTTTTTTAAATTAGTATTAGGTTTCAGAGAGTAGATTCCTGAAAAAAATGTGTTTGTTTTATGAAAAATGTGAGGGTGTTACTGCTAAAAAGTTGATTTAAATTTCGTTTTTGAATAAGGGTGATTGCAATATTTCAATAAGTCAGTTGAAATTTTCTTGCACGATTAGGGACAGTGGATGCATAGAAAGATGTTTTTTTTAAATTAGTTTTAGGTTTCAGAGAGTAGATTCCTGAAAAAAATGTGTTTGTTTTATGAAAAATGTGAGTGTGTTACTGCTAAAAAGTTGATTTAAATTTCGTTTTTGGATAAGGGTGATTGCAATATTTCAACAAGTCAATTGAAATTTTCTTGCACGATTAGGGACAGTGGATGCCTAGAAAGATGTTTTTTTAAAATTAGTTTTAGGTTCCAGAGAGTAGATTCCTGAAAAAAAATGTGTTTGTTTTATGAAAAATGTGAGTGTGTTACTGCTAAAAAGTTGATTTAAATATCGTTTTTGGATAAGGGTGATTGCAATATTTCAATAAGTTAATTGAAATTTTCTTGGAAGATTAGGGAGAGTGGATGCCTAGAAAGATGTTTTTTTTAATTAGTTTTAGGTTTCAGAGAGTAGATTCCTGAAAAAAATGTGTTTGTTTTATGAAAAATGTGAGGGTGTTACTGCTAAAAAGTTGATTTAAATTTAGTTTCAGGATAAGCGTGAATGCATCATTTCAACAAGTTAATTCAAATTTTCTTGCACGATTAGGGAGAGTGGATGCATAGAAAGATCTTTTTTTATATTTGTTTTAGGTTCCAGAGAGTTGATTCCTGAAAAAAATGTGTTTGTTTTATGAAAAATATGAGTGTGTTACTGCTAAAAAGTTTATTTAAATTTAGCTTCAGGATAGGCATGATTGCATTATTTCAACTAGTTAATTGAAATTTTCTTGCACGATTAGGGAGAGTGGATGCATAGAAAGATTTTTTTTTTATATTTGTTTTAGGTTCCAGAGAGTTGATTCCTGAAAAAATGTGTTTGTTTTATGAAAAATGTGAGTGTGTTACTGCTAAAAAGTTGATTTAAATTTCGTTTTTGGATAAGGGTGATTGCAATATTTCAACAAGTCAATTGAAATTTTCTTGCACGATTAGGGACAGTGGATGCCTAGAGAGATGTTTTTTTAAAATTAGTTTTAGGTTTCAGAGAGTAGATTCCTGAAAAAAATGTGTTTGTTTTATGAAAAATGTGAGTGTGTTACTGCTAAAAAGTTGATTTAAATTTCGTTTTTGGATAAGGGTGATTGCAATATTTCAACAAGTCAATTGAAATTTTCTTGCACGATTAGGGACAGTGGATGCCTAGAAAGATGTTTTTTTAAAATTAGTTTTAGGTTCCAGAGAGTAGATTCCTGAAAAAAATGTGTTTGTTTTATGAAAAATGTGAGTGTGTTACTGCTAAAAAGTTGATTTAAATTTCGTTTTTGGATAAGGGTGATTGCAATACTTCAACAAGTCAATTGAAATTTTCTTGCACGATTAGGGACAGTGGATGCATAGAAAGATTTCTTTTTTAAATTAGTATTAGGTTTCAGAGAGTAGATTCCTGAAAAAAATGTGTTTGTTTTATGAAAAATGTGAGGGTGTTACTGCTAAAAAGTTGATTTAATTTTCGTTTTTGAATAAGGGTGATTGCAATATTTCAATAAGTCAGTTGAAATTTTCTTGCACGATTAGGGACAGTGGATGCATAGAAAGATGTTTTTTTTAAATTAGTTTTAGGTTTCAGAGAGTAGATTCCTGAAAAAAATGTGTTTGTTTTATGAAAAATGTGAGTGTGTTACTGCTAAAAAGTTGATTTAAATTTCGTTTTTGGATAAGGGTGATTGCAATATTTCAACAAGTCAATTGAAATTTTCTTGCACGATTAGGGACAGTGGATGCCTAGAAAGATGTTTTTTAAAAATTAGTTTTAGGTTCCAGAGAGTAGATTCCTGAAAAAAATGTGTTTGTTTTATGAAAAATGTGAGTGTGTTACTGCAAAAAAGTTGATTTAAATATCGTTTTTGGATAAGGGTGATTGCAATATTTCAACAAGTTAATTGAAATTTTCTTGCAAGATTGGGGAGAGTGGATGCCTAGAAAGATGTTTTTTACAAATTCGTTATAGGTTCCAGAGAGTGGATTCCTGAAAAAAAATTATTTGTTTCATGAAAAATGTGAGTGTGTTACTGCAAAAAAGTTGATTTAAATTTAGTTTCAGGATAAGCGTGAATGCATCATTTCAACAAGTTAATTCAAATTTTCTTGCACGATTAGGGAGAGTGGATGCATAGAAAGATCTTTTTTTTATATTTGTTTTAGGTTCCAGAGAGTTGATTCCTGAAAAAAATGTGTTTGTTTTATGAAAAATATGAGTGTGTTACTGCTAAAAAGTTTATTTAAATTTAGCTTCAGGATAGGCATGATTGCATTTATTCAACTAGTTAATTGAAATTTTCTTGCACGATTAGGGACAGTGGATGCATAGAAAGATTTTTTTTATATATTTGTTTTAGGTTCCAGAGAGTTGATTCCTGAAAAAATGTGTTTGTTTTATGAAAAATGTGAGTGTGTTACTGCTAAAAAGTTGATTTAAATTTCGTTTTTGGATAAGGGTGATTGCAATATTTCAACAAGTCAATTGAAATTTTCTTGCACGATTAGGGACAGTGGATGCCTAGAGAGATGTTTTTTTAAAATTAGTTTTAGGTTTCAGAGAGTAGATTCCTGAAAAAAATGTGTTTGTTTTATGAAAAATGTGAGTGTGTTACTGCTAAAAAGTTGATTTAAATTTCGTTTTTGGATAAGGGTGATTGCAATATTTCAACAAGTCAATTGAAATTTTCTTGCACGATTAGGGACAGTGGATGCCTAGAAAGATGTTTTTTTAAAATTAGTTTTAGGTTCCAGAGAGTAGATTCCTGAAAAAAATGTGTTTGTTTTATGAAAAATGTGAGTGTGTTACTGCTAAAAAGTTGATTTAAATTTCGTTTTTGGATAAGGGTGATTGCAATACTTCAACAAGTTAATTGAAATTTTCTTGCACGATTAGGGAGAGTGGATGCATAGAAAGATGTTTTTTTTATATTTGTTTTAGGTTCCAGAGAGTTGATTCCTGAAAAAAATGTGTTTGTTTTATGAAAAATGTGAGTGTGTTACTGCTAAAAAGTTGATTTAAATTTCATTTTTGGATAAGGGTGATTGCAAGATTTCAACAAGTCAATTGAAATTTTCTTGCACGATTAGGGACAGTGGATGCCTAGAAAGATGTTTTTTTAAAATTAGTTTTAGGTTCCAGAGAGTAGATTCCTGAAAAAAATGTGTTTGTTTTATGAAAAATGTGAGTGTGTTACTGCTAAAAAGTTGATTTAAATATCGTTTTTGGATAAGGGTGATTGCAATATTTCAATAAGTTAATTGAAATTTTCTTGGAAGATTAGGGAGAGTGGATGCCTAGAAAGATGTTTTTTTTAATTAGTTTTAGGTTTCAGAGAGTAGATTCCTGAAAAAAATGTGTTTGTTTTATGAAAAATGTGAGGGTGTTACTGCTAAAAAGTTGATTTAAATTTAGTTTCAGGATAAGCGTGAATGCATCATTTCAACAAGTTAATTCAAATTTTCTTGCACGATTAGGGAGAGTGGATGCATAGAAAGATCTTTTTTTTATATTTGTTTTAGGTTCCAGAGAGTTGATTCCTGAAAAAAATGTGTTTGTTTTATGAAAAATATGAGTGTGTTACTGCTAAAAAGTTTATTTAAATTTAGCTTCAGGATAGGCATGATTGCATTATTTCAACTAGTTAATTGAAATTTTCTTGCACGATTAGGGAGAGTGGATGCATAGAAAGATTTTTTTTATATATTTGTTTTAGGTTCCAGAGAGTTGATTCCTGAAAAAATGTGTTTGTTTTATGAAAAATGTGAGTGTGTTACTGCTAAAAAGTTGATTTAAATTTCGTTTTTGGATAAGGGTGATTGCAATATTTCAACAAGTCAATTGAAATTTTCTTGCACGATTAGGGACAGTGGATGCCTAGAGAGATGTTTTTTTAAAATTAGTTTTAGGTTTCAGAGAGTAGATTCCTGAAAAAATGTGTTTGTTTTATGAAAAATGTGAGTGTGTTACTGCTAAAAAGTTGATTTAAATTTCGTTTTTGGATAAGGGTGATTGCAATATTTCAACAAGTCAATTGAAATTTTCTTGCACGATTAGGGACAGTGGATGCCTAGAAAGATGTTTTTTTAAAATTAGTTTTAGGTTCCAGAGAGTAGATTCCTGAAAAAAATGTGTTTGTTTTATGAAAAATGTGAGTGTGTTACTGCTGAAAAGTTGATTTAAATTTCGTTTTTGGATAAGGGTGATTGCAATACTTCAACAAGTCAATTGAAATTTTCTTGCACGATTAGGGACAGTGGATGCATAGAAAGATTTCTTTTTTAAATTAGTATTAGGTTTCAGAGAGTAGATTCCTGAAAAAAATGTGTTTGTTTTATGAAAAATGTGAGGGTGTTACTGCTAAAAAGTTGATTTAAATTTCGTTTTTGAATAAGGGTGATTGCAATATTTCAATAAGTCAGTTGAAATTTTCTTGCACGATTAGGGACAGTGGATGCATAGAAAGATGTTTTTTTTAAATTAGTTTTAGGTTTCAGAGAGTAGATTCCTGAAAAAAATGTGTTTGTTTTATGAAAAATGTGAGTGTGTTACTGCTAAAAAGTTGATTTAAATTTCGTTTTTGGATAAGGGTGATTGCAATATTTCAACAAGTCAATTGAAATTTTCTTGCACGATTAGGGACAGTGGATGCCTAGAAAGATGTTTTTTAAAAATTAGTTTTAGGTTCCAGAGAGTAGATTCCTGAAAAAAATGTGTTTGTTTTATGAAAAATGTGAGTGTGTTACTGCAAAAAAGTTGATTTAAATATCGTTTTTGGATAAGGGTGATTGCAATATTTCAACAAGTTAATTGAAATTTTCTTGCAAGATTGGGGAGAGTGGATGCCTAGAAAGATGTTTTTTACAAATTCGTTATAGGTTCCAGAGAGTGGATTCCTGAAAAAAAATTATTTGTTTCATGAAAAATGTGAGTGTGTTACTGCAAAAAAGTTGATTTAAATTTAGTTTCAGGATAAGCGTGAATGCATCATTTCAACAAGTTAATTCAAATTTTCTTGCACGATTAGGGAGAGTGGATGCATAGAAAGATCTTTTTTTTATATTTGTTTTAGGTTCCAGAGAGTTGATTCCTGAAAAAAATGTGTTTGTTTTATGAAAAATATGAGTGTGTTACTGCTAAAAAGTTTATTTAAATTTAGCTTCAGGATAGGCATGATTGCATTTATTCAACTAGTTAATTGAAATTTTCTTGCACGATTAGGGACAGTGGATGCATAGAAAGATTTTTTTTATATATTTGTTTTAGGTTCCAGAGAGTTGATTCCTGAAAAAATGTGTTTGTTTTATGAAAAATGTGAGTGTGTTACTGCTAAAAAGTTGATTTAAATTTCGTTTTTGGATAAGGGTGATTGCAATATTTCAACAAGTCAATTGAAATTTTCTTGCACGATTAGGGACAGTGGATGCCTAGAGAGATGTTTTTTTAAATATTAGTTTTAGGTTTCAGAGAGTAGATTCCTGAAAAAAATGTGTTTGTTTTATGAAAAATGTGAGTGTGTTACTGCTAAAAAGTTGATTTAAATTTCGTTTTTGGATAAGGGTGATTGCAATATTTCAACAAGTCAATTGAAATTTTCTTGCACGATTAGGGACAGTGGATGCCTAGAAAGATGTTTTTTTAAAATTAGTTTTAGGTTCCAGAGAGTAGATTCCTGAAAAAAATGTGTTTGTTTTATGAAAAATGTGAGTGTGTTACTGCTAAAAAGTTGATTTAAATTTCGTTTTTGGATAAGGGTGATTGCAATACTTCAACAAGTTAATTGAAATTTTCTTGCACGATTAGGGAGAGTGGATGCATAGAAAGATGTTTTTTTTATATTTGTTTTAGGTTCCAGAGAGTTGATTCCTGAAAAAAATGTGTTTGTTTTATGAAAAATGTGAGTGTGTTGCTGCTAAAAAGTTGATTTAAATTTCATTTTTGGATAAGGGTGATTGCAAGATTTCAACAAGTCAATTGAAATTTTCTTGCACGATTAGGGACAGTGGATGCCTAGAAAGATGTTTTTTTAAAATTAGTTTTAGGTTCCAGAGAGTAGATTCCTGAAAAAAATGTGTTTGTTTTATGAAAAATGTGAGTGTGTTACTGCTAAAAAGTTGATTTAAATATCGTTTTTGGATAAGGGTGATTGCAATATTTCAATAAGTTAATTGAAATTTTCTTGGAAGATTAGGGAGAGTGGATGCCTAGAAAGATGTTTTTTTTAATTAGTTTTAGGTTTCAGAGAGTAGATTCCTGAAAAAAATGTGTTTGTTTTATGAAAAATGTGAGGGTGTTACTGCTAAAAAGTTGATTTAAATTTAGTTTCAGGATAAGCGTGAATGCATCATTTCAACAAGTTAATTCAAATTTTCTTGCACGATTAGGGAGAGTGGATGCATAGAAAGATCTTTTTTTTATATTTGTTTTAGGTTCCAGAGAGTTGATTCCTGAAAAAAATGTGTTTGTTTTATGAAAAATATGAGTGTGTTACTGCTAAAAAGTTTATTTAAATTTAGCTTCAGGATAGGCATGATTGCATTATTTCAACTAGTTAATTGAAATTTTCTTGCACGATTAGGGAGAGTGGATGCATAGAAAGATTTTTTTTATATATTTGTTTTAGGTTCCAGAGAGTTGATTCCTGAAAAAATGTGTTTGTTTTATGAAAAATGTGAGTGTGTTACTGCTAAAAAGTTGATTTAAATTTCGTTTTTGGATAAGGGTGATTGCAATATTTCAACAAGTCAATTGAAATTTTCTTGCACGATTAGGGACAGTGGATGCCTAGAGAGATGTTTTTTTAAAATTAGTTTTAGGTTTCAGAGAGTAGATTCCTGAAAAAATGTGTTTGTTTTATGAAAAATGTGAGTGTGTTACTGCTAAAAAGTTGATTTAAATTTCGTTTTTGGATAAGGGTGATTGCAATATTTCAACAAGTCAATTGAAATTTTCTTGCACGATTAGGGACAGTGGATGCCTAGAAAGATGTTTTTTTAAAATTAGTTTTAGGTTCCAGAGAGTAGATTCCTGAAAAAAATGTGTTTGTTTTATGAAAAATGTGAGTGTGTTACTGCTAAAAAGTTGATTTAAATTTCGTTTTTGGATAAGGGTGATTGCAATACTTCAACAAGTCAATTGAAATTTTCTTGCACGATTAGGGACAGTGGATGCATAGAAAGATTTCTTTTTTAAATTAGTATTAGGTTTCAGAGAGTAGATTCCTGAAAAAAATGTGTTTGTTTTATGAAAAATGTGAGGGTGTTACTGCTAAAAAGTTGATTTAAATTTCGTTTTTGAATAAGGGTGATTGCAATATTTCAATAAGTCAGTTGAAATTTTCTTGCACGATTAGGGACAGTGGATGCATAGAAAGATGTTTTTTTTAAATTAGTTTTAGGTTTCAGAGAGTAGATTCCTGAAAAAAATGTGTTTGTTTTATGAAAAATGTGAGTGTGTTACTGCTAAAAAGTTGATTTAAATTTCGTTTTTGGATAAGGGTGATTGCAATATTTCAACAAGTCAATTGAAATTTTCTTGCACGATTAGGGACAGTGGATGCCTAGAAAGATGTTTTTTTAAAATTAGTTTTAGGTTCCAGAGAGTAGATTCCTGAAAAAAAATGTGTTTGTTTTATGAAAAATGTGAGTGTGTTACTGCTAAAAAGTTGATTTAAATTTCGTTTTTGGAAAAGGGTGACTGCAATACTTCAACAAGTCAATTGAAATTTTCTTGCACAATTAGGGACAGTGGATGCCTAGAAAGATGTTTTTTACAAATTCGTTATAGGTTCCAGAGAGTGGATTCCTGAAAAAAAAATTATTTGTTTCATGAAAAATGTGAGTGTGTTACTGCAAAAAAGTTGATTTAAATTTAGTTTCAGGATAAGCGTGAATGCATCATTTCAACAAGTTAATTGAAATTTTCTTGCACGATTAGGGAGAGTGGATGCATAGAAAGATGGTTTTTTTATATTTGTTTTAGGTTCCAGAGAGTTGATTCCTGAAAAAAATGTGTTTGTTTTATGAAAAATGTGAGTGTGTTACTGCTAAAAAGTTGATTTAAATTTCATTTTTGGATAAGGGTGATTGCAATATTTCAACAAGTCAATTGAAATTTTCTTGCACGATTAGGGACAGTGGATGCCTAGAAAGATGTTTTATTAAAATTAGTTTTAGGTTCCAGAGAGTAGATTCCTGAAAAAAATGTGTTTGTTTTATGAAAAATGTGAGTGTGTTACTGCTAAAAAGTTGATTTAAATATCGTTTTTGGATAAGGGTGATTGCAATATTTCAATAAGTTAATTGAAATTTTCTTGGAAGATTAGGGAGAGTGGATGCCTAGAAAGATGTTTTTTTTAATTAGTTTTAGGTTTCAGAGAGTAGATTCCTGAAAAAAATGTGTTTGTTTTATGAAAAATGTGAGGGTGTTACTGCTAAAAAGTTGATTTAAATTTAGTTTCAGGATAAGCGTGAATGCATCATTTCAACAAGTTAATTCAAATTTTCTTGCACGATTAGGGAGAGTGGATGCATAGAAAGATCTTTTTTTTATATTTGTTTTAGGTTCCAGAGAGTTGATTCCTGAAAAAATTGTGTTTGTTTTATGAAAAATATGAGTGTGTTACTGCTAAAAAGTTTATTAAAATTTAGCTTCAGGATAGGCATGATTGCATTATTTCAACTAGTTAATTGAAATTTTCTTGCACGATTAGGGAGAGTGGATGCATAGAAAGATTTTTTTTTTATATTTGTTTTAGGTTCCAGAGAGTTGATTCCTGAAAAAATGTGTTTGTTTTATGAAAAATGTGAGTGTGTTACTGCTAAAAAGTTGATTTAAATTTCGTTTTTGGATAAGGGTGATTGCAATATTTCAACAAGTCAATTGAAATTTTCTTGGAAGATTAGGGAGAGTGGATGCCTAGAAAGATGTTTTTTTTAATTAGTTTTAGGTTTCAGAGAGTAGATTCCTGAAAAAAATGTGTTTGTTTTATGAAAAATGTGAGGGTGTTACTGCTAAAAAGTTGATTTAAATTTAGTTTCAGGATAAGCGTGAATGCATCATTTCAACAAGTTAATTCAAATTTTCTTGCACGATTAGGGAGAGTGGATGCATAGAAAGATCTTTTTTTTATATTTGTTTTAGGTTCCAGAGAGTTGATTCCTGAAAAAAATGTGTTTGTTTTATGAAAAATATGAGTGTGTTACTGCTAAAAAGTTTATTAAAATTTAGCTTCAGGATAGGCATGATTGCATTATTTCAACTAGTTAATTGAAATTTTCTTGCACGATTAGGGAGAGTGGATGCATAGAAAGATTTTTTTTTTATATTTGTTTTAGGTTCCAGAGAGTTGATTCCTGAAAAAATGTGTTTGTTTTATGAAAAATGTGAGTGTGTTACTGCTAAAAAGTTGATTTAAATTTCGTTTTTGGATAAGGGTGATTGCAATATTTCAACAAGTCAATTGAAATTTTCTTGCACGATTAGGGACAGTGGATGCCTAGAGAGATGTTTTTTTAAAATTAGTTTTAGGTTTCAGAGAGTAGATTCCTGAAAAAAATGTGTTTGTTTTATGAAAAATGTGAGTGTGTTACTGCTAAAAAGTTGATTTAAATTTCGTTTTTGGATAAGGGTGATTGCAATATTTCAACAAGTCAATTGAAATTTTCTTGCACGATTAGGGACAGTGGATGCCTAGAAAGATGTTTTTTTAAAATTAGTTTTAGGTTCCAGAGAGTAGATTCCTGAAAAAAATGTGTTTGTTTTATGAAAAATGTGAGTGTGTTACTGCTAAAAAGTTGATTTAAATTTCGTTTTTGGATAAGGGTGATTGCAATACTTCAACAAGTCAATTGAAATTTTCTTGCACGATTAGGGACAGTGGATGCATAGAAAGATTTCTTTTTTAAATTAGTATTAGGTTTCAGAGAGTAGATTCCTGAAAAAAATGTGTTTGTTTTATGAAAAATGTGAGGGTGTTACTGCTAAAAAGTTTATTTAAATTTCGTTTTTGAATAAGGGTGATTGCAATATTTCAATAAGTCAGTTGAAATTTTCTTGCACGATTAGGGACAGTGGATGCATAGAAAGATGTTTTTTTTAAATTAGTTTTAGGTTTCAGAGAGTAGATTCCTGAAAAAAATGTGTTTGTTTTATGAAAAATGTGAGTGTGTTACTGCTAAAAAGTTGATTTAAATTTCGTTTTTGGATAAGGGTGATTGCAATATTTCAACAAGTCAATTGAAATTTTCTTGCACGATTAGGGACAGTGGATGCCTAGAAAGATGTTTTTTTAAAATTAGTTTTAGGTTCCAGAGAGTAGATTCCTGAAAAAAAATGTGTTTGTTTTATGAAAAATGTGAGTGTGTTACTGCTAAAAAGTTGATTTAAATTTCGTTTTTGGATAAGGGTGATTGCAATACTTCAACAAGTCAATTGAAATGTTCTTGCACAATTAGGGACAGTGGATGCCTAGAAAGATGTTTTTTACAAATTCGTTATAGGTTCCAGAGAGTGGATTCCTGAAAAAAAAATTATTTGTTTCATGAAAAATGTGAGTGTGTTACTGCAAAAAAGTTGATTTAAATTTAGTTTCAGGATAAGCGTGAATGCATCATTTCAACAAGTTAATTGAAATTTTCTTGCACGATTAGGGAGAGTGGATGCATAGAAAGATGTTTTTTTTATATTTGTTTTAGGTTCCAGAGAGTTGATTCCTGAAAAAAATGTGTTTGTTTTATGAAAAATGTGAGTGTGTTACTGCTAAAAAGTTGATTTAAATTTCATTTTTGGATAAGGGTGATTGCAATATTTCAACAAGTCAATTGAAATTTTCTTGCACGATTAGGGACAGTGGATGCCTAGAAAGATGTTTTTTTAAAATTAGTTTTAGGTTCCAGAGAGTAGATTCCTGAAAAAAATGTGTTTGTTTTATGAAAAATGTGAGTGTGTTACGGCTAAAAAGTTGATTTAAATATCGTTTTTGGATAAGGGTGATTGCAATATTTCAATAAGTTAATTGAAATTTTCTTGGAAGATTAGGGAGAGTGGATGCCTAGAAAGATGTTTTTTTTAATTAGTTTTAGGTTTCAGAGAGTAGATTCCTGAAAAAAATGTGTTTGTTTTATGAAAAATGTGAGTGTGTTACTGCTAAAAAGTTGATTTAAATTTCATTTTTGGATAAGGGTGATTGCAATATTTCAACAAGTCAATTGAAATTTTCTTGCACGATTAGGGACAGTGGATGCCTAGAAAGATGTTTTTTTAAAATTAGTTTTAGGTTCCAGAGAGTAGATTCCTGAAAAAAATGTGTTTGTTTTATGAAAAATGTGAGTGTGTTACGGCTAAAAAGTTGATTTAAATATCGTTTTTGGATAAGGGTGATTGCAATATTTCAATAAGTTAATTGAAATTTTCTTGGAAGATTAGGGAGAGTGGATGCCTAGAAAGATGTTTTTTTTAATTAGTTTTAGGTTTCAGAGAGTAGATTCCTGAAAAAAATGTGTTTGTTTTATGAAAAATGTGAGGGTGTTACTGCTAAAAAGTTGATTTAAATTTAGTTTCAGGATAAGCGTGAATGCATCATTTCAACAAGTTAATTCAAATTTTCTTGCACGATTAGGGAGAGTGGATGCATAGAAAGATCTTTTTTTTATATTTGTTTTAGGTTCCAGAGAGTTGATTCCTGAAAAAAATGTGTTTGTTTTATGAAAAATATGAGTGTGTTACTGCTAAAAAGTTTATTTAAATTTAGCTTCAGGATAGGCATGATTGCATTATTTCAACTAGTTAATTGAAATTTTCTTGCACGATTAGGGAGAGTGGATGCATAGAAAGATTTTTTTTTTATATTTGTTTTAGGTTCCAGAGAGTTGATTCCTGAAAAAATGTGTTTGTTTTATGAAAAATGTGAGTGTGTTACTGCTAAAAAGTTGATTTAAATTTCGTTTTTGGATAAGGGTGATTGCAATATTTCAACAAGTCAATTGAAATTTTCTTGCACGATTAGGGACAGTGGATGCCTAGAAAGATGTTTTTTTAAAATTAGTTTTAGGTTCCAGAGAGTAGATTCCTGAAAAAAATGTGTTTGTTTTATGAAAAATGTGAGTGTGTTACTGCTAAAAAGTTGATTTAAATTTCGTTTTTGGATAAGGGTGATTGCAATACTTCAACAAGTCAATTGAAATTTTCTTGCACGATTAGGGACAGTGGATGCATAGAAAGATGGTTTTTTTATATTTGTTTTAGGTTCCAGAGAGTTGATTCCTGAAAAAAATGTGTTTGTTTTATGAAAAATGTGAGTGTGTTACTGCTAAAAAGTTGATTTCAATTTCATTTTTGGATAAGGGTGATTGCAAGATTTCAACAAGTCAATTGAAATTTTCTTGCACGATTAGGGACAGTGGATGCCTAGAAAGATGTTTTTTTAAAATTAGTTTTAGGTTCCAGAGAGTAGATTCCTGAAAAAAATGTGTTTGTTTTATGAAAAATGTGAGTGTGTTACTGCTAAAAAGTTGATTTAAATATCGTTTTTGGATAAGGGTGATTGCAATATTTCAATAAGTTAATTGAAATTTTCTTGGAAGATTAGGGAGAGTGGATGCCTAGAAAGATGTTTTTTTTAATTAGTTTTAGGTTTCAGAGAGTAGATTCCTGAAAAAAAATGTGTTTGTTTTATGAAAAATGTGAGGGTGTTACTGCTAAAAAGTTGATTTAAATTTAGTTTCAGGATAAGCGTGAATGCATCATTTCAACAAGTTAATTCAAATTTTCTTGCACGATTAGGGAGAGTGGATGCATAGAAAGATCTTTTTTTATATTTGTTTTAGGTTCCAGAGAGTTGATTCCTGAAAAAAATGTGTTTGTTTTATGAAAAATATGAGTGTGTTACTGCTAAAAAGTTTATTTAAATTTAGCTTCAGGATAGGCATGATTGCATTATTTCAACTAGTTAATTGAAATTTTCTTGCACGATTAGGGAGAGTGGATGCATAGAAAGATTTTTTTTTTATATTTGTTTTAGGTTCCAGAGAGTTGATTCCTGAAAAAATGTGTTTGTTTTATGAAAAATGTGAGTGTGTTACTGCTAAAAAGTTGATTTAAATTTCGTTTTTGGATAAGGGTGATTGCAATATTTCAACAAGTCAATTGAAATTTTCTTGCACGATTAGGGACAGTGGATGCCTAGAGAGATGTTTTTTTAAAATTAGTTTTAGGTTTCAGAGAGTAGATTCCTGAAAAAAATGTGTTTGTTTTATGAAAAATGTGAGTGTGTTACTGCTAAAAAGTTGATTTAAATTTCGTTTTTGGATAAGGGTGATTGCAATATTTCAACAAGTCAATTGAAATTTTCTTGCACGATTAGGGACAGTGGATGCCTAGAAAGATGTTTTTTTAAAATTAGTTTTAGGTTCCAGAGAGTAGATTCCTGAAAAAAATGTGTTTGTTTTATGAAAAATGTGAGTGTGTTACTGCTAAAAAGTTGATTTAAATTTCGTTTTTGGATAAGGGTGATTGCAATACTTCAACAAGTCAATTGAAATTTTCTTGCACGATTAGGGACAGTGGATGCATAGAAAGATTTCTTTTTTAAATTAGTATTAGGTTTCAGAGAGTAGATTCCTGAAAAAAATGTGTTTGTTTTATGAAAAATGTGAGGGTGTTACTGCTAAAAAGTTGATTTAAATTTCGTTTTTGAATAAGGGTGATTGCAATATTTCAATAAGTCAGTTGAAATTTTCTTGCACGATTAGGGACAGTGGATGCATAGAAAGATGTTTTTTTTAAATTAGTTTTAGGTTTCAGAGAGTAGATTCCTGAAAAAAGATGTGTTTGTTTTATGAAAAATGTGAGTGTGTTACTGCTAAAAAGTTGATTTAAATTTCGTTTTTGGATAAGGGTGATTGCAATATTTCAACAAGTCAATTGAAATTTTCTTGCACGATTAGGGACAGTGGATGCCTAGAAAGATGTTTTTTAAAAATTAGTTTTAGGTTCCAGAGAGTAGATTCCTGAAAAAAATGTGTTTGTTTTATGAAAAATGTGAGTGTGTTACTGCAAAAAAGTTGATTTAAATATCGTTTTTGGATAAGGGTGATTGCAATATTTCAACAAGTTAATTGAAATTTTCTTGCAAGATTGGGGAGAGTGGATGCCTAGAAAGATGTTTTTTACAAATTCGTTATAGGTTCCAGAGAGTGGATTCCTGAAAAAAATGTGTTTGTTTTATGAAAAATATGAGTGTGTTACTGCTAAAAAGTTTATTTAAATTTAGCTTCAGGATAGGCATGATTGCATTTATTCAACTAGTTAATTGAAATTTTCTTGCACGATTAGGGAGAGTGGATGCATAGAAAGATTTTTTTTATATATTTGTTTTAGGTTCCAGAGAGTTGATTCCTGAAAAAATGTGTTTGTTTTATGAAAAATGTGAGTGTGTTACTGCTAAAAAGTTGATTTAAATTTCGTTTTTGGATAAGGGTGATTGCAATATTTCAACAAGTCAATTGAAATTTTCTTGCACGATTAGGGACAGTGGATGCCTAGAGAGATGTTTTTTTAAAATTAGTTTTAGGTTTCAGAGAGTAGATTCCTGAAAAAAATGTGTTTGTTTTATGAAAAATGTGAGTGTGTTACTGCTAAAAAGTTGATTTAAATTTTGTTTTTGGATAAGGGTGATTGCAATATTTCAACAAGTCAATTGAAATTTTCTTGCACGATTAGGGACAGTGGATGCCTAGAAAGATGTTTTTTTAAAATTAGTTTTAGGTTCCAGAGAGTAGATTCCTGAAAAAAATGTGTTTGTTTTATGAAAAATGTGAGTGTGTTACTGCTAAAAAGTTGATTTAAATTTCGTTTTTGGATAAGGGTGATTGCAATACTTCAACAAGTTAATTGAAATTTTCTTGCACGATTAGGGAGAGTGGATGCATAGAAAGATGTTTTTTTTATATTTGTTTTAGGTTCCAGAGAGTTGATTCCTGAAAAAAATGTGTTTGTTTTATGAAAAATGTGAGTGTGTTACTTCTAAAAAGTTGATTTAAATTTCATTTTTGGATAAGGGTGATTGCAAGATTTCAACAAGTCAATTGAAATTTTCTTGCACGATTAGGGACAGTGGATGCCTAGAAAGATGTTTTTTTAAAATTAGTTTTAGGTTCCAGAGAGTAGATTCCTGAAAAAAATGTGTTTGTTTTATGAAAAATGTGAGTGTGTTACTGCTAAAAAGTTGATTTAAATATCGTTTTTGGATAAGGGTGATTGCAATATTTCAATAAGTTAATTGAAATTTTCTTGGAAGATTAGGGAGAGTGGATGCCTAGAAAGATGTTTTTTTTAATTAGTTTTAGGTTTCAGAGAGTAGATTCCTGAAAAAAATGTGTTTGTTTTATGAAAAATGTGAGGGTGTTACTGCTAAAAAGTTGATTTAAATTTAGTTTCAGGATAAGCGTGAATGCATCATTTCAACAAGTTAATTCAAATTTTCTTGCACGATTAGGGAGAGTGGATGCATAGAAAGATCTTTTTTTTATATTTGTTTTAGGTTCCAGAGAGTTGATTCCTGAAAAAAATGTGTTTGTTTTATGAAAAATATGAGTGTGTTACTGCTAAAAAGTTTATTTAAATTTAGCTTCAGGATAGGCATGATTGCATTATTTCAACTAGTTAATTGAAATTTTCTTGCACGATTAGGGAGAGTGGATGCATAGAAAGATTTTTTTTATATATTTGTTTTAGGTTCCAGAGAGTTGATTCCTGAAAAAAATGTGTTTGTTTTATGAAAAATGTGAGTGTGTTACTGCTAAAAAGTTGATTTAAATTTCGTTTTTGGATAAGGGTGATTGCAATATTTCAACAAGTCAATTGAAATTTTCTTGCACGATTAGGGACAGTGGATGCCTAGAGAGATGTTTTTTTAAAATTAGTTTTAGGTTTCAGAGAGTAGATTCCTGAAAAAATGTGTTTGTTTTATGAAAAATGTGAGTGTGTTACTGCTAAAAAGTTGATTTAAATTTCGTTTTTGGATAAGGGTGATTGCAATATTTCAACAAGTCAATTGAAATTTTCTTGCACGATTAGGGACAGTGGATGCCTAGAAAGATGTTTTTTTAAAATTAGTTTTAGGTTCCAGAGAGTAGATTCCTGAAAAAAATGTGTTTGTTTTATGAAAAATGTGAGTGTGTTACTGCTAAAAAGTTGATTTAAATTTCGTTTTTGGATAAGGGTGATTGCAATACTTCAACAAGTCAATTGAAATTTTCTTGCACGATTAGGGACAGTGGATGCATAGAAAGATTTCTTTTTTAAATTAGTATTAGGTTTCAGAGAGTAGATTCCTGAAAAAAATGTGTTTGTTTTATGAAAAATGTGAGGGTGTTACTGCTAAAAAGTTGATTTAAATTTCGTTTTTGAATAAGGGTGATTGCAATATTTCAATAAGTCAGTTGAAATTTTCTTGCACGATTAGGGACAGTGGATGCATAGAAAGATGTTTTTTTTAAATTAGTTTTAGGTTTCAGAGAGTAGATTCCTGAAAAAAATGTGTTTGTTTTATGAAAAATGTGAGTGTGTTACTGCTAAAAAGTTGATTTAAATTTCGTTTTTGGATAAGGGTGATTGCAATATTTCAACAAGTCAATTGAAATTTTCTTGCACGATTAGGGACAGTGGATGCCTAGAGAGATGTTTTTTTAAAATTAGTTTTAGGTTTCAGAGAGTAGATTCCTGAAAAAATGTGTTTGTTTTATGAAAAATGTGAGTGTGTTACTGCTAAAAAGTTGATTTAAATTTCGTTTTTGGATAAGGGTGATTGCAATACTTCAACAAGTCAATTGAAATTTTCTTGCACGATTAGGGACAGTGGATGCATAGAAAGATTTCTTTTTTAAATTAGTATTAGGTTTCAGAGAGTAGATTCCTGAAAAAAATGTGTTTGTTTTATGAAAAATGTGAGGGTGTTACTGCTAAAAAGTTTATTTAAATTTCGTTTTTGAATAAGGGTGATTGCAATATTTCAATAAGTCAGTTGAAATTTTCTTGCACGATTAGGGACAGTGGATGCATAGAAAGATGTTTTTTTAAATTAGTTTTAGGTTTCAGAGAGTAGATTCCTGAAAAAAATGTGTTTGTTTTATGAAAAATGTGAGTGTGTTACTGCTAAAAAGTTGATTTAAATTTCGTTTTTGGATAAGGGTGATTGCAATATTTCAACAAGTCAATTGAAATTTTCTTGCACGATTAGGGACAGTGGATGCCTAGAAAGATGTTTTTTTAAAATTAGTTTTAGGTTCCAGAGAGTAGATTCCTGAAAAAAAATGTGTTTGTTTTATGAAAAATGTGAGTGTGTTACTGCTAAAAAGTTGATTTAAATTTCGTTTTTGGATAAGGGTGATTGCAATACTTCAACAAGTCAATTGAAATTTTCTTGCACAATTAGGGACAGTGGATGCCTAGAAAGATGTTTTTTACAAATTCGTTATAGGTTCCAGAGAGTGGATTCCTGAAAAAAAAATTACTTGTTTCATGAAAAATGTGAGTGTGTTACTGCAAAAAAGTTGATTTAAATTTAGTTTCAGGATAAGCGTGAATGCATCATTTCAACAAGTTAATTGAAATTTTCTTGCACGATTAGGGAGAGTGGATGCATAGAAAGATGGTTTTTTTATATTTGTTTTAGGTTCCAGAGAGTTGATTCCTGAAAAAAATGTGTTTGTTTTATGAAAAATGTGAGTGTGTTACTGCTAAAAAGTTGATTTAAATTTCATTTTTGGATAAGGGTGATTGCAATATTTCAACAAGTCAATTGAAATTTTCTTGCACGATTAGGGACAGTGGATGCCTAGAAAGATGTTTTTTTAAAATTAGTTTTAGGTTCCAGAGAGTAGATTCCTGAAAAAAATGTGTTTGTTTTATGAAAAATGTGAGTGTGTTACGGCTAAAAAGTTGATTTAAATATCGTTTTTGGATAAGGGTGATTGCAATATTTCAATAAGTTAATTGAAATTTTCTTGGAAGATTAGGGAGAGTGGATGCCTAGAAAGATGTTTTTTTTAATTAGTTTTAGGTTTCAGAGAGTAGATTCCTGAAAAAAATGTGTTTGTTTTATGAAAAATGTGAGGGTGTTACTGCTAAAAAGTTGATTTAAATTTAGTTTCAGGATAAGCGTGAATGCATCATTTCAACAAGTTAATTCAAATTTTCTTGCACGATTAGGGAGAGTGGATGCATAGAAAGATCTTTTTTTTATATTTGTTTTAGGTTCCAGAGAGTTGATTCCTGAAAAAAATGTGTTTGTTTTATGAAAAATATGAGTGTGTTACTGCTAAAAAGTTTATTTAAATTTAGCTTCAGGATAGGCATGATTGCATTATTTCAACTAGTTAATTGAAATTTTCTTGCACGATTAGGGAGAGTGGATGCATAGAAAGATTTTTTTTTTATATTTGTTTTAGGTTCCAGAGAGTTGATTCCTGAAAAAATGTGTTTGTTTTATGAAAAATGTGAGTGTGTTACTGCTAAAAAGTTGATTTAAATTTCGTTTTTGGATAAGGGTGATTGCAATATTTCAACAAGTCAATTGAAATTTTCTTGCACGATTAGGGACAGTGGATGCCTAGAAAGATGTTTTTTTAAAATTAGTTTTAGGTTCCAGAGAGTAGATTCCTGAAAAAAATGTGTTTGTTTTATGAAAAATGTGAGTGTGTTACTGCTAAAAAGTTGATTTAAATTTCGTTTTTGGATAAGGGTGATTGCAATACTTCAACAAGTCAATTGAAATTTTCTTGCACGATTAGGGACAGTGGATGCATAGAAAGATTTCTTTTTTAAATTAGTATTAGGTTTCAGAGAGTTGATTCCTGAAAAAAATGTGTTTGTTTTATGAAAAATGTGAGGGTGTTACTGCTAAAAAGTTTATTTAAATTTCGTTTTTGAATAAGGGTGATTGCAATATTTCAATAAGTCAGTTGAAATTTTCTTGCACGATTAGGGACAGTGGATGCATAGAAAGATGTTTTTTTTAAATTAGTTTTAGGTTTCAGAGAGTAGATTCCTGAAAAAAATGTGTTTGTTTTATGAAAAATGTGAGTGTGTTACTGCTAAAAAGTTGATTTAAATTTCGTTTTTGGATAAGGGTGATTGCAATATTTCAACAAGTCAATTGAAATTTTCTTGCACGATTAGGGACAGTGGATGCCTAGAAAGATGTTTTTTTAAAATTAGTTTTAGGTTCCAGAGAGTAGATTCCTGAAAAAAAATGTGTTTGTTTTATGAAAAATGTGAGTGTGTTACTGCTAAAAAGTTGATTTAAATTTCGTTTTTGGATAAGGGTGATTGCAATACTTCAACAAGTCAATTGAAATTTTCTTGCACAATTAGGGACAGTGGATGCCTAGAAAGATGTTTTTTACAAATTCGTTATAGGTTCCAGAGAGTGGATTCCTGAAAAAAAAATTATTTGTTTCATGAAAAATGTGAGTGTGTTACTGCAAAAAAGTTGATTTAAATTTAGTTTCAGGATAAGCGTGAATGCATCATTTCAACAAGTTAATTGAAATTTTCTTGCACGATTAGGGAGAGTGGATGCATAGAAAGATGTTTTTTTTATATTTGTTTTAGGTTCCAGAGAGTTGATTCCTGAAAAAAATGTGTTTGTTTTATGAAAAATGTGAGTGTGTTACTGCTAAAAAGTTGATTTAAATTTCATTTTTGGATAAGGGTGATTGCAATATTTCAACAAGTCAATTGAAATTTTCTTGCACGATTAGGGACAGTGGATGCCTAGAAAGATGTTTTTTTAAAATTAGTTTTAGGTTCCAGAGAGTAGATTCCTGAAAAAAATGTGTTTGTTTTATGAAAAATGTGAGTGTGTTACTGCTAAAAAGTTGATTTAAATATCGTTTTTGGATAAGGGTGATTGCAATATTTCAATAAGTTAATTGAAATTTTCTTGGAAGATTAGGGAGAGTGGATGCCTAGAAAGATGTTTTTTTTAATTAGTTTTAGGTTTCAGAGAGTAGATTCCTGAAAAAAATGTGTTTGTTTTATGAAAAATGTGAGGGTGTTACTGCTAAAAAGTTTATTTAAATTTCGTTTTTGAATAAGGGTGATTGCAATATTTCAATAAGTCAGTTGAAATTTTCTTGCACGATTAGGGACAGTGGATGCATAGAAAGATGTTTTTTTTAAATTAGTTTTAGGTTTCAGAGAGTAGATTCCTGAAAAAAATGTGTTTGTTTTATGAAAAATGTGAGTGTGTTACTGCTAAAAAGTTGATTTAAATTTCGTTTTTGGATAAGGGTGATTGCAATATTTCAACAAGTCAATTGAAATTTTCTTGCACGATTAGGGACAGTGGATGCCTAGAAAGATGTTTTTTTAAAATTAGTTTTAGGTTCCAGAGAGTAGATTCCTGAAAAAAAATGTGTTTGTTTTATGAAAAATGTGAGTGTGTTACTGCTAAAAAGTTGATTTAAATTTCGTTTTTGGATAAGGGTGATTGCAATACTTCAACAAGTCAATTGAAATTTTCTTGCACAATTAGGGACAGTGGATGCCTAGAAAGATGTTTTTTACAAATTCGTTATAGGTTCCAGAGAGTGGATTCCTGAAAAAAAAATTATTTGTTTCATGAAAAATGTGAGTGTGTTACTGCAAAAAAGTTGATTTAAATTTAGTTTCAGGATAAGCGTGAATGCATCATTTCAACAAGTTAATTGAAATTTTCTTGCACGATTAGGGAGAGTGGATGCATAGAAAGATTTTTTTTTATATTTGTTTTAGGTTCCAGAGAGTTGATTCCTGAAAAAAATGTGTTTGTTTTATGAAAAATGTGAGTGTGTTACTGCTAAAAAGTTGATTTAAATTTCATTTTTGGATAAGGGTGATTGCAATATTTCAACAAGTCAATTGAAATTTTCTTGCACGATTAGGGACAGTGGATGCCTAGAAAGATGTTTTTTTAAAATTAGTTTTAGGTTCCAGAGAGTAGATTCCTGAAAAAAATGTGTTTGTTTTATGAAAAATGTGAGTGTGTTACTGCTAAAAAGTTGATTTAAATATCGTTTTTGGATAAGGGTGATTGCAATATTTCAATAAGTTAATTGAAATTTTCTTGGAAGATTAGGGAGAGTGGATGCCTAGAAAGATGTTTTTTTTAATTAGTTTTAGGTTTCAGAGAGTAGATTCCTGAAAAAAATGTGTTTGTTTTATGAAAAATGTGAGGGTGTTACTGCTAAAAAGTTGATTTAAATTTAGTTTCAGGATAAGCGTGAATGCATCATTTCAACAAGTTAATTCAAATTTTCTTGCACGATTAGGGAGAGTGGATGCATAGAAAGATCTTTTTTTTATATTTGTTTTAGGTTCCAGAGAGTTGATTCCTGAAAAAAATGTGTTTGTTTTATGAAAAATATGAGTGTGTTACTGCTAAAAAGTTTATTTAAATTTAGCTTCAGGATAGGCATGATTGCATTATTTCAACTAGTTAATTGAAATTTTCTTGCACGATTAGGGAGAGTGGATGCATAGAAAGATTTTTTTTTATATTTGTTTTAGGTTCCAGAGAGTTGATTCCTGAAAAAATGTGTTTGTTTTATGAAAAATGTGAGTGTGTTACTGCTAAAAAGTTGATTTAAATTTCGTTTTTGGATAAGGGTGATTGCAATATTTCAACAAGTCAATTGAAATTTTCTTGCACGATTAGGGACAGTGGATGCCTAGAGAGATGTTTTTTTAAAATTAGTTTAAGGTTTCAGAGAGTAGATTCCTGAAAAAAATGTGTTTGTTTTATGAAAAATGTGAGTGTGTTACTGCTAAAAAGTTGATTTAAATTTCGTTTTTGGATAAGGGTGATTGCAATATTTCAACAAGTCAATTGAAATTTTCTTGCACGATTAGGGACAGTGGATGCCTAGAAAGATGTTTTTTTAAAATTAGTTTTAGGTTCCAGAGAGTAGATTCCTGAAAAAAATGTGTTTGTTTTATGAAAAATGTGAGTGTGTTACTGCTAAAAAGTTGATTTAAATTTCGTTTTTGGATAAGGGTGATTGCAATACTTCAACAAGTCAATTGAAATTTTCTTGCACGATTAGGGACAGTGGATGCATAGAAAGATTTCTTTTTTGAATTAGTATTAGGTTTCAGAGAGTAGATTCCTGAAAAAAATGTGTTTGTTTTATGAAAAATGTGAGGGTGTTACTGCTAAAAAGTTGATTTAAATTTCGTTTTTGAATAAGGGTGATTGCAATATTTCAATAAGTCAGTTGAAGCTTTCTTGCACGATTAGGGACAGTGGATGCATAGAAAGATGTTTTTTTTAAATTAGTTTTAGGTTTCAGAGAGTAGATTCCTGAAAAAAATGTGTTTGTTTTATGAAAAATGTGAGTGTGTTACTGCTAAAAAGTTGATTTAAATTTCGTTTTTGGATAAGGGTGATTGCAATATTTCAACAAGTCAATTGAAATTTTCTTGCACGATTAGGGACAGTGGATGCCTAGAAAGATGTTTTTTTAAAATTAGTTTTAGGTTCCAGAGAGTAGATTCCTGAAAAAAAATGTGTTTGTTTTATGAAAAATGTGAGTGTGTTACTGCTAAAAAGTTGATTTAAATTTCGTTTTTGGATAAGGGTGATTGCAATACTTCAACAAGTCAATTGAAATTTTCTTGCACAATTAGGGACAGTGGATGCCTAGAAAGATGTTTTTTACAAATTCGTTATAGGTTCCAGAGAGTGGATTCCTGAAAAAAAAATTATTTGTTTCATGAAAAATGTGAGTGTGTTACTGCAAAAAAGTTGATTTAAATTTAGTTTCAGGATAAGCGTGAATGCATCATTTCAACAAGTTAATTGAAATTTTCTTGCACGATTAGGGAGAGTGGATGCATAGAA